>NC_056726.1:704434333-704551833 GCF_019279795.1 Protopterus annectens
TGGATATCAATGACAAGAAACATTGGGGCGATGTTAGAAACAAAAGAGCTTAGGTGGCAGATTTTACTGCATGCCGACAAATGGCCTGGCTTTAATGACAGAATTTCTGTTACTCCTGTCCTAAAAGTAAAGGCCCTAGAAAGAAATAAAATAGCATAAAGAATAGGAATGCGCTTCGACAAAAGTATCATGAATTTATGCGTAGCCTTTTTTTAGAGTAGAAATATTGGAACACTAGAGAACGGCATTTAGAATTGTGTGTTTTTATTTGGAATTTAACATTTTAGTATATTATATGTTTTTTAATTCATTATGTATTTTTTAGTTTATATTTGAGAATGAACATTATGACTGAAGGGTTAATGGTTCTTGTTCTTGTTACTGCTAGTTCCTTGTGCCCAATCAGAATGAACTGTGCACTATTTAATTGCTTGTTTTAAATTATGCTTTTGTCTGATGAAGTTTACACTGTCTAAATGAAAGCATTTATGTGTGTTATTTTTACATTAAAAATTCAGAATTATATACTGCTTTTGGAATTTGGTGTTTGTGGAACCTAAATCTGCCTGCTTGTATATTTTCTTGGTTTGTCTTAGCTCATCTTGTTCTTCAAGCCTAGACAAGACTTTAATCCCCCCCCAAAAAAACCTTAGTCAGCACCTGTCACCCCTGTCAATGAGGGACACAGATGGAACCCCTGGGACCAATCTGTGGTTTCCCATCCACTCATCAAGGTTGTGCTTGAAGAGGGTCAACGATGTACTCTGATATGTATGGGGAGTCTATTCCAGACATGGGGAAGCCTCTGTGAGACAAACCTGTCTCTTCAGCAGGTCTTGTTAATGCTGCATATTAGATTTAGGATTTTCTATCAGGTAATGCGCAAGGATTTAGACTTATGGATATGGAGCAGGGTCCAAGATTGCCTTGTAGGCAAGACACCTCTGAGCAATCTGCATGATACCGAGTAGACTGATAGTGATCTGAGCCTGACCACATAGGATAGGTGTTGGAACCATGGATTCTCTTTGTGAGTTATTTCTGTGGCCTTTCCAGCTAGTGCAGGTTTTTGGAGAGGTACATACCAAACAGGGCATTGTAATCAATTATTGGCCTAATGAGGGACGAGTACAGAGAGGTAATAACTTCCTTTTTTCTGGATGCAATACCTTTACTTATGAGATGAGCCAAGTAAAAGGCTTTTACGACCACTGCTGCTATATGTTGGACAAATGTGAGATTGTTGTTGTCAACCTGTGTACCCAAGGTCTCTCACCACAGATTGTGTGCTTAGGGGGGTTGCCATTGAGGTGGTAATCATTAGGGGCAGTGTTTTTGCCAAATGGTATGATAATACATTTTTTTGTGTTTACCTTAAGGTCATGACTAATAAGACGCTGTCCGGTTCGATTCTCAGCTAGAGCGTCTTCTGCGTGGAGACATGCATGAATGGGCGTACCATCATTGAAGGTTGTGTGTCAGGGCTGGTAACTCGGCACGTAAAAATCAACTACCAATCATTAGCGGACAGGAGTTCCACTGTGGCGACCGCTAACCGGGAAAAGCCAAAGACACAACAACCTTAAGGTCCTGACTTTGGCACCAGTCATTTGTTGCTGTGTGACCCTCTTGCAGTATATTAACATCATTTGGAGAGTCATTGACAGCACCCAACTTACATTCATCTGCAGACTTGGTCAGCCACAGGCCTTTAGTCTTTGCCTGGACCTCTGAGAAGTAGATGCCAAACAGTAGGGGTCCCAGAACAGATCCCTGGGGAACACCACTAGTGACAAGTCTGCTGTCAGAGGCGGAGACACCTATTTTGACCTTGTGGGTCCTATTGGTGAGCCAGCTGGCCACCCACCTGATAAGATGTGAGGTGCAGGACAAGTATCAGGGATGTCAAATGGGCCTTTGGGGGAGACAGGAGGGTGATGTTTGCACCAAATCTATCTGCTAGCAGGATGACTACATCAACAGGAGCAGTGTAAGTGGTACCGTTAAGAACTAATTCAGAACAAACTGGGCTTTGCCATGGAGGTTCCTGATGTAACTGAAGAAGGGTTTGGTTACCCTTTGTTTCAGAGGCTAGTTTTGATTCATAATTGGTTTTGGAAGTTTTCAATAGTGATTTAATTTGCTTGTTGAGGCTAGGAGGAAATGTCTCCAATTGGAAATTTGTGCCTTTTTCCCTTGGACAACAGTTTCTTCCTTTTGTTTTAAAGCCTCTTGATAGAGGATGTCCACCAGATAGGTTTGTGTTTCCTTGAGGAACAGGTTTTCATTCTGTTGAGTATATAGAGTCCATGCAGTTATACAGGAGCTTGTATACTGCATTGGCTTCCTGTCCAGCATAGTTGTCTGCATCTTCTGATGGAAGCGGTGGTGTGAAGCTATTGATACCCTCCCTTAGAAGGTTGTAGTAAGCTTTTGAGAAGTTTTTTAGCCTGTTCACAGCTGGGGTGAGGATTGGGCAGGATAGAAGCTTTGAATGAGACAGACCAATGGTCTGATCTCACCAGGGAAAATCTTACTATAGGGGTGGTGCAGCGGTCACCCATGTTGGTGAGAACCATGTCCAGAATGTTATCTCCCCTTGTCGGGGATGAGACGAGCTGATCTAATGTGTTAGAACTGATGAAGTCAAGGAATCATTGGGTGAGTGCATTAGTGCGCAACAGTGAAAAATGTAGTCAAGTACTAACATTATTTGAGAAGTACATAAAAGTGATAACATGCACATCTATCTGCCATGTGTGACCACTGACTTAGGCAAATAAACAAGTCAATTTTCTGAATTGTCCTACACTTTCAACAGTAGCAGTTAGTGCTTACTTGAGACCAGAGTACCACAGGTTCATATGGTCACAGGTCTGGTGAACAAGCTCAAGGCTTATCGGCAGCAATTGTGGAATTTGATATATCAGATCCCATGTAATCCTCCAGTTCTTTCTTAAACATATCTGTTGATGGTCTCAGTTTAATTGACAGGGGAGTGGTTTTGTTCTATGAGAGTTGAAGATGTCACATTTTATGGTAGTGTTTATATATCTTTTATTAAGGGTAAATGTTCCCTTGTGTTCATGGGGTCTATATTAGATAACCCAAAGAGCAAGTTAGCTAACGCTCACATGAGAGAAAACGCCGGGAATCAAATTCCTTATTGTGGGGGGCTGTGCCCCCCACACCCCCGCTAAATATGTATTCCAACTCCGAGGTTACACTACAGTGAAGAAAGGGCAAATATCCCACTCCTCACTGTACCCCGACCCCACAAACCCCCTTTCAATTCCCGGCGTTTTCACTCATGTGAGCATTTGCTAACTTGCTCTTTCAGTTATCTAATATAGACCCTGTTCACATAACAAGGAAGTACTCTAAGAAAGGAGTTTCAAAGAGTAAGGGCAAATGCTCAGTATGTCAAGCATAGCTCTTCTTTAAGAACAAAAGATACCGTGGACAGAGAAAAAGTTGCAGTCTCTCCTCTGAGAAAGCACTGACTTACAGAGGACAGACAAGGATGCAGTCTTTGGCTATAAGGCAAGCACTGAAGACCTTGAATTCTCTGCCTGTGTAATTTCTTTACCATATCCATCAGTTTAGTGCTGCTGCAGAAAGAAGGCTCCTTTCCATAGTACTACATCAGTCCAAATGCTGCAGTCCAAGACCAAGACTAATGCAAATATAGTCATATTTAATCAGAATTAGAAATACATGCTGGGGCAATAAAAGGAGTAGATATTCCACTGTATTTAGGGAGTTAAGTGAAACAAATTGTGCACTTATTCAGTTCCATGACAGGAGAGGTCATTAACCCTGCAGGAGGTAATCACTGTGAAGGTGTGTGTGTGTGTGTGTGTGTGTGTGTGTGTGTGTGTGTGTGTGTGTGTGTGTGTGTGTGTGTCTGTGTTTGTAGGTACCTGTGCAACTGCATAGCATGGTTTGGCAGGGAGAATGTTAGTGCAGTTACCTGTAACTGCACAGGACTCAGTTCCAAGGTAAGATCAGCTGTTTCTCCATGTGGCTCTGTCTTGTCTTTGAATCACAGTAGTCTCCCATCACATGAATGAGAATTTCAGTATTACCCACACAGTACTGGTGGTGGTATGCTTTCTGAATCTTGGCCAAAGACTTCAAAACAATGCTGGTTTCACAACAATTACCAGAATATTTAAGGCAAACTTGAAAACATTTAGTAACTAGACATAAATAACATTATTTACAGTACACAAATATATATGTCAGCCTTAGTTAAAGTGACAGTTCAAAATAAAAAAATGACAACCTAATGTAACATTGGTAGGTTAGTAGACCACCTTCACTGAAACTGGGTAATGTTCAGACAGAATGCAATAATTAAGGTGGTTATACTAATTTTAAATTCAGCCAGCCTGCATAATGAAGGACAGGAGCAGGGAAAACAGGATGAGGAATAAGTTTATTGAATAAATGGTGTAAGCTACAGTTGTTACCTTGTCTAAGCAAAGTTGCAACAGTTCATAAACTTCTGTTATAAAAGGATTGTAATTAGATGCAGTATCAAACTAATCAGGAGATTTGGGAATTGACTAGATATCCACTGCTAGGAAAGAGACACTGTCTGTGATAAGACTCCTGCTACTTAACGCTATGCGCTTGCTAGATGGTGTTATTTTTTATCACTTTTGAGAAGCAATAAAAACTGTGCATGAAAAACCTTATGTGGAAGGAGTTAGAAATACTGGGAAGAGAAAGACTTAATGTTCTGTAGTGGTAGTTTTGGTCATCCTTAGCAGCTTAACTGTAGGTGATCTACTGGGATAATGCCAGCTAAGCAGAAACTCCAGGTCAGAAGACAACCTTTTGCATTCAGGAGAAATATGTTATCACCCAGTCTGAGCCATTCAATAGAAATTAGACATTCATTCTCATTTGCTTCTATAGTGCTTTCTGGTATATTTCCACTTCTCACAGTTAGCTCATAATTGCATCCTGACTTTGTTTGGAGCTGTCATCCCTAAATCAAGAAACTTGTGAGTTAGTCATATGCAACATATAAAAATAAATTTTCTTTGAAATAAAATATCACTAGGACTGCTTGTCTAGATTGTCCCACAGAAGAGAGATTATCATGTGCTTTTGACTTATTGTGACTACTTCCATATTTACATTGACATTTTAAAACTAAGTGAGCTACATATCACCGAGGGGCATACGGTGAAATGTCATGGTGAGAAACTATAACAGTATATTACCAGTGGAGCAGTGGAGATATTGCTAACTGTTTGTTAACCTTCATTAATATGGCCAAATCCAGTTAACTTACAAACATACTAGTATTTGGTATCAGCTAAAACCTCAGATAATGATAGATGACTATCACAGGCATTTGCAATGTAAATTGTACAGCTTGAGAGACACTGAATTTTGTTTAAATTGCTAATTATGCATATAAAATAATTCTTAACATTTCTGTAAGTATCTCAAAAAAAGTACCCTGAAAAGAATTGCTTATCATCATGTGATGCCCATGCACTGGCCCAGCAATCAAAGAGCCTCAATCTTCACCACTAACACCAGTGAGGGGTGTCCATATAGGGAAAGGATAATAAATACACACACAGTAAAGTACAATTTCCCTTAAGAGCACACAGAGATAACAGTCAGTCTGGGGCTGGTTTGTCCCTTTCTCTCCAGGTCCCCAATAAGACTCCCCACTGGCACAGCTATAGGGTCTAGATCTCAGCCTAGTGGGAAGCTAAAACCTCCAGCACCCTCTCTGTCCAACCAGTGCTTCATGTCCCTCCCCAAGTAGCTGACACACGCACACTTTGAGATAAGAGTTATATACAACCACACAGACACTCCTGGGGAAGGCTGTCACAGGTTCTCCAGCTGTACCCCTTTTACCCAGACTATACAGTTGAAATCACTGCCACCACCCAGCTAATATTTATGAGGTACTCAAAGGCCCTTAGTAATGGGTATCCAATTATTACTGTGCAATATTATTATCCAAATGGTAAGTGTGACTGAACAGAAAGGCTTATTTGGAATGACGTCGTACAGTATCACTATATACATGCAATGTACTCTTAGAGCTTAAATTATCTCTACACAAAACAGCCACGGATGAAAGGTTTAAAATATTTAGTAATAAATAATAAAAACACAAAACAATATTTCTTACTACACGGTACTAGTCAACAGTTCAGAGATCACAGAGAAATGTTTAAATTAATACAGTACAAACGTTCTGGCATCACAAAAAAAACATAGTCTAATCTTCCTAATTCCTAGCTATTTCTAAGAGAAACACTGAATTATAAGATCCTACTTACATACAGAACGACAGTGCTGGTGATGTTGGATGTTCTCAAGACAAATGCTCTAATGCTCTCATTCTTTCTGTCCTTAAATTGATAACACAGTACCATGGATTCATTTCAGATTACATAATTTATCTCTGGTTCCCAGGCTAACAGACTCTCAGAGCTTAATAGCCCCATTGATCTTGCAGCTAGTCAAGAACCAGAGCAATAGAAAAAATTATACATGCAAATTCTACCCATTAACTCTGGCCTCAAAACAGTAGGCAGAATTCCTTCATCCAGACAAATCGGCTCTGAGTTTTGACATCAAAGAATTAACTTGTCAGCTTTGTTACAGCAGAGTGCACTGCTGTTACATTTTTGCAGTTACACATTTAATACCATTTTTCCCATTTAAGAGAACAACCCTGTGCTTGTATTAATATTTACAAATGACAGAATTATCTAAAAATTCTACCTGGCTATGCTGGCAGCCTTCACCTATCTTCACCCCCCCCCCCCCCCAGAGAACACAAGCTAGTTTTTCAAGTGACCCTTGAGAAACATTGCTTGAGATGGTTAGGTATATCTGATTATACCTTACCCCATTCCCTGCCTTGAGTGCACATCTGCGTTGGCATTGCTAATCCCACTGTGGTGCTGCACTGACATATCATATGCTTGCAACCCTAGGTACCATCTTAGCAACTTGGCATTTTGCTGGCTGGCTCTGTGTAACAATGTTAGGGGGTTGTGATCTGTCACTACAGTGAATTTACTTCCATACAGATAAGGCTGACGTTTCTGCAGTGCCCACACTGTGGCTCAACATTCCTTTTCTACTGTTGTATAGCATTCCTCCTGGGTTGGAGCCTACAAATGAGATAAATCACTGGGTGCTTTTCTCCCCCTGAAGACATTTGGCTAAGTACAGGCTCCACCCCATGGTTTGAAGAATCCACCTGCACAACAAATTCTTTGCTGTAATCTGGACTGGCTAACACAGGGGGTCCTCCCAAAGCTTCTTTAAGCTTCTGGAATGCCTGCTCACATGCTGTGGTCCACACTATCTTATCTGGCCTGTTCTTCCTTGTCAGGTCTGTGAGGGGAGCAGCTATGGTACTATAACTGGGGACGGATTTTCTGTAGTACCCTGCTGTCCCCAAGAATGCCCTCACCTGTTTTTTGGTAACAGGTGCAGCCCATGCCTGAATGGCTTCTACTTTGGCAGATTCTGGCCAGCTGTTACTACTCCCCACTCTATGTCCCAGGTATGAGACCTCTGCCATACCCACCTGACATTTGCTCGGCTTAATGGTCAACCCTGCCCTCTGTAGTCTGTTCAGCAAATCCCTGACATGTTGAAGGTGCTCTTGCCAGGAATGGCTGTAGATGGCAATATCATCTAGGTAAGCAAGGGCAAACCCTCCTGCTCCTGCTAGGATATGACCTACCAGCCTTTGGAAAGTTGCTGGGGCATTTTTCTTCCCAAGGGGAATCTGTGTGAACTCATACAAGCCAAAAGGAGTCACAAAGGCTGATTTCTCTCTAGCACTGGGAGCCAAGGGCACCTGCCAGTAACCTTTGGTAAGATCAATGGTGGTAAGATACTTAGCCCCACCCACCTGCTCTAGCGCCTCATCTGTCCTAGGTATGGGGTAAGCATCTGACTCTGTGTGACTATTTAATTTCCTGTAGTCCACACAGAACCTGGTGCTGCCATCTTTCTTTGGCACCAGCATCACTGGGGAGGCCCAGGGATTGTTGGACTCTTGAATTACCCCTAGTTCCAACATTTGCTGTATCTCCTCCCTTAGAGTCTGTTTGACTCTGTCAGGCACCCTATAAGGGGCCTACCTAGTAGGCCTTTGGGGTCCTGTAGCCACCTGGTGCTGCACCAGGTGGGTGCACCCTGGTTTCCCAGTGAACATGTCCTCAAACTCCTGTAACACTGCTCAGATTTCTCAAACTTGGGTAGGAGATAGCTGCTGGGACATTGCTTCCCCTTCCACTGAGGTGTCAGTCCGAGCCTCATTGAGGAGATCAGTCCCCAGATCTCCCTCAGACTCCTCCTGCAAGCCACTGAAAATGCTCAGCACAAGGGCCTCCCTATCATGGTAAGGTTTCATCATGTTAACATGGTACAATTTGTGCCCCTGCGTCCTGCCTAGCAGTTCCACCATGTAGTTAACATCACTTAGCTTTCTTATCACCTTGTAAGGTCCCCCCCCAAGCTGCTTGCAGCTTTTTGTGTCTGACAGGTATGAGAACCATTACCTGCTGACCCACAGCATACACTCTAGCTTGAGCAGTCCTGTCATACCATACCTTTTTCTGTTGTTGGGCTTCTGCCAGGTTCTCCTAGGCCAAGCCCATGAGTTCCCTGAGTCTTGTCCTAAGGTTTAGGACATATGCCACAAGAGAATCCTTGTGAGATTCACACTCACCTTCCCACTCATCACGAATTAAATGTAAAGGTTCCCTCACCCGATGCCCATACAGCAATTCAAAGGGTGAAAAACCTGTGTATTCCTGGAGAACTTCTCTGTAAGCAAACAACAGATGGGGCAAATATTTGTCCAACTCCCTCTTACACTGGTCTGCAAATGCCCGTAGCATGGACTTGAGTGTAGAGTTTAACCTCTCAACAAGACCATTAATCTGGGGATGGTAGAGGGTGGTCTTCAGGAGCTTCACCCCACAGTACTTCCACAGACAAGCCAGCAGGTCTGGCATGAAATTGGCACCTCTGTCAGTCAGTTTTTCTTTTGGGAAACCTACACTGCTGAAAATCTTTAACAAAGCATTTGCCACATTTTCTGCCTCGATGGAGGACAGAGCCACTGCCTCAAGGTATCTTGTAGCATAATCTTCTACCATTAGGATATACTTTTTCCCTGTGGAATTTGGGGTACTCAGAGGCCCCACAATATCCATAGCTACCCTTTGAAATGGATCCTCAATCACAGGCAAAGGCATCAAAGGAGCTCTCACCTTGTCCCCTGCCTTGCCTACCTTTCGGCACTGCTCACAGGTCCTGCAGTACCCTATTATATCTCTGGAAATTCCAATGTTTTATGCCCATCAGAATATGTCTCTTTTCTATGTATTGTAGTGGCATACATTCCATTGATTTTATTTTTGAACAAGCGGACATCTAAATAGTCCATATAGTCCAAATTTGTGACCCAGGTAAATTGTAGGAAGGTAGTTGTGGTGTTGCTATAATCCAAAAACTGGTCCAAGATGGATTGGGAGCCATTCCAAATTAAGCTAATGTCATCCTGGTACCTATAATACATTTTAATTTGAAGATGATAGTCAGACCGGAAAACAAAATGCCTCTCCCAGTATGCCATAACCATATTTGCAAATGCCTCACCACAAGCAGATTTCATGGCCACGCCAGTTGTCTGCAAGAAATATTTATTGTTAAATGAAAAATAATTGTTGGTTAAAACCATCTCCAACAATTCTAAGATTAAATTAATTCTCTCCTGGTTGACTTTATGCACAAGTAGCATGTCAGAAACCCACTCAAGACCTATAGACTGTCGGATGACAGTGTACAAATCTCTGATATCTATAGTAACCAATATGTCCTCTATGTTGTATTCAATTCTATTAATCTGTTCTAAAAAGGTCCAGGAATCCGTGCATATTCAAGTTTCCTTTTGTAGTATTTTCTTTAATTCATAATCCAAATATTGGGCACAGGTCATTGTAATGGAATCCCTTCCATCCACCAGGGGTCTCATAGGAGGATTTGAGAGACCCTTGTGGATTTCGGGGATACCAAAAAACACTGGAACTCTTGGAGTGATTATATTCAAATAATTGTATAAAGAAATATATTTTCTTCTCTCTAAGAATATATCATTTAATTGGCCATGGATCTTTTTGTATGCCTTGTTTATTTCATTAAGGAAAACTACCCTATAGTTCTCTGTATCAAGGATACTCAGCATTTTATCACTATATGTAGAAACGTCCATGACTACCACACCACCCCCCTTGTCTGGTTTCATGACCCTTACATCCTGCTTTTGCAAAAGTGCCAAACTGTTGCGTTCCACCTGGTTAATGTTAACCACATCATGACCTCCCTTGTAATTATTTTTATTCAAATTGTACAAATCAAACTCACACAATTTTACATATATTGTGAGTTATCTAGGCTTGTAAGGGCCCCAGGTCCATTAGCCCAGTCACCTCCTATGATCCTATGAGTTTGAGCTGGAGGTAGACAGGGTCAATGGGGTTGGATGGGGTGATCACTGGCAGCATTAATAAGGTATAACATTATCAATGTTTATTGTTTTACCTAACAATCATTCTAGTAACTCAGATCTTGTTACTGATTGAGGCATATGCCAGTATATATTTGCATATGTATGCATATCTGTAGATGCTCTGACATTACTACAAACTGAGTGGTGTTCCTATGTTTTTCTAAATCCATGTAAACACTGTGGTACCAATACAGTACTGACACCTGTCCAGCAGGTTCCCAGTGATTGGAGAAAAGGTTTCTGTAGGCCTTTAACGGTTGTTTTTCAGAACAGAGTCAACATATATAAGGCTGGGTACAGTATATGCTGGTCTTCTGTCTAAATCCTACATAATTAAACAATTATGTAGGATTCTGCAAGTGTTCTGTGAACATCCGTAACTGTGGTACACTGTGCCATATTGGCCATTGTGAAGTCTCTGTCTATCTGTTGTTTCTGAATCATGTTAATAATGTTTATCATATTGATCACAGCTGCAGTAGCCTTGGCTATATGGGTTGTATTCTTCCAAGGATATAACTGCCATCCAGCCTTTTAAGGTTCAGGGCATCTTCCACACACCCAAACTGTCAGGCAGCTCAAGCAGAGCTAACAAAAAGACAAGCTTAGGTGCCAGGCCCTTCAGAGCTTTACTGCCACTGAAGAGTACACTCCTCTGAGGCTTTCAAGGATCAATGGTCAGCTTGTGCTATTCCTTTGCTGGGCAGTTAACTTCCCTTTGTGGAAAAAAATTCCACTCAATAATTTTTATTTATTATTAATACTTTCCTCTTCAGAAAAGTTTTGTAAAGCTAGATGATTCTGTTTTAATGGATGTCATGAGACTGTAGTGTACTATTAAAAAGGAGTGGTCTTTTTTCTGTCAGTTTAAACGTTGTTTAAAGTACATGTAAACTGTTTTTCTTTAGAGAAATTGCTTTTATTTTATTTTGTGGGGCTAGAAAGTGAATTAAAGTGCTTTTTCCTGTGTTTGTGAAAAAATGACTTTTTGAAAACTTTTAGCTTTTATCAGCATTGGCTGCTTGTTTTCCTTGAGAAAGAAGCACCATTTTTGGCTTGACTATGGCACAATCTGTCAGTCCCACAGCTGGCCCATCTTCCAGCAACAAAAAGAAAAAGTTAAGGAAACGGCCTTTGCCATTACAGCAGGCTAGCAATTTGCCTTGGCTACAGGTGGGTGACTCTGCTTTGGCTATTAGTTTTCCTTAAACCATCTTTAACCCCAGATCCCTCTAGTGAAGCACCTATAGCCACTATGGATCAGGGTTGTTGGGGCATCCTCAGTGGGCAAGTGAGAGACACTCTTGTTGGTTTTGGGAAGTGGAACATGGAAGGCTTCCTTTTTGTCTAGAATAATGTGTCCATCCTTGAGGAAGCTGCTGTTACTATTAATAACACTTTTGGCCACATTTTCCTGTCAAAATGAAACAGAAAACTAAGAATGAATCTAGTCCTCAAATTTCCTTAGAAAGAAGTAGTTTATTGTGTCTAGCTCAGGGTTTAATTCAGGCAATTGATCCTTCTTGTAAAGTAGTTTCTGGTAAAATAAATAAATACCTCCTTTCCTGAGCTGATTCAATATTCTGAATATGGGTAAGAGGATATAGGGATAGAGGCAGGATTTTCTTCTCAGATTTATGATTCAGACTCCGAAGAGAGCTATTTTACTTACTCTTCCTGTGGAAGGTTCTCTTTCTCTGAGACTGTTTCTAGAATGTGCCAGAATTTTCAGTAGGAAAACACTGAAATTTCTCAGTTCCCCGGAAAACACTATAACATGTTACAGACTGAATTTCTGGAAACTGCACCCATTCTTCCAGTTTTGTCTGCCTTGGTGTTTCCTTGCACTACTGTCTGCAATTTTCCTGACAGTCAACCAACTGCCCCTAAAAGACAAAGAGATGTATAGAGTTCCTTAGTTCCCTCATTTTCCAGATTTGAAAGGCATTATCTAAATCCTCATCCGATTAAGAAACAAAACTAAACAGTCTCAACAAAATGCAGGTAAAGTCATTTAAGAAGAAATGGCAGGAGGTTCCAAAAAGAATTCTCAAAACTCCTGAAATCGAGGACAGTTGAGTTAGTCAGAATAACTGCTTAAGAGACTATATTCCTTCCTTCCACCCTGTCAGACTCTTATTTCTTTCAGAAAGTCTGAATCTCCACTTTTCTCTTTGGTAACAGATAGCATCAGACAAATGGGTTCTAAAGATCATTCCTCAAAGTTACAGATGGCAGTGGGAAGACATTCCTCCTTTCCAGGGGATAATTCCTAATCCTCCGGACCAGACTCTTTTGTTTCCAGTTGTCCTTCAGCACATGCTGTCCAAGGGAGTGATGGAATCAGTCCCCCTTCCATGGAGGGAAAGGGATTTTATTCATGGACAGAATTATGTCACTTCACAGCCTGTCACCTCTTCTTCTTTATTCCAGTTTCCCTTTAAAAGATGCTTATAATCATATTCCTATTCAAAAGATGCTTATAATCACATTCCTATTCATCCAGACTTCAGATGTGTTTTAAGGTTTTGTGTGTATTGATTGCATTATCAGTTCTCTCCCTTATCCTTTGGACTACCCACTGCACCAAAAATATTTACAAAGAATCCAGCTCCAGTTATAGCTCTTTGCAGGCTACAGAATATCCACATTTCCATATTTAAATGACTTGCTTATCTTTACAGAGTCTTTTTCAGTGTCTAGAATCGCTGTCTTGGGTGAGAGATCTCGTATACAAGCTGGGATTCAAAGAGAACAACCAAATGTCTTTCTTGATTGTTCACACAGGGCTGTGACTCTGAAATGTCCACTAGACAACACAGTTCCAAGACCTTTTCTTCCACAGGAAAAATAGATTTATATTAATATATGTTTTTATGGTTCTTTACTCAAACTTTGGTCACTGTGAAGGAATACTTCAGAATTTTGGGTCTCATAGCTTCTATGATTTTCATGATACCCTTGGCTAGACTCCATATGAGAAAAACACAGTGGTTTCTGATGTCTTTTTGGTCATAGCATCAGTACCCTTGTCTTTTCAGATCATACTAATGGTGTGTGTCAAAAGAGAAATCACTTGGTGGATACAACAGATATTCCTAAATTCAGGTCTCCACTTCTCCCTCCCTGTTCCAAAGCATCAGACTTTATTTGGCAGCAGTTTCAGGAGGGATACAAAGTACAAGGTGTGTGCGACACTAAGGAGAGATGCAAGCAAATAAATGTAAAAGAAATGCTTGCCTTGATCAAAGCACTCAGCTCTCTGAATCGTTTTTGGTCACTGGGACTTCTTCAGGTTGGAACAGACAATACCACAGTCATGTGATCCAACAAAAAGCAAGGGGAATCCAGGATGGACCCCCTTGCAGATTAGCCATGTTAGCTTGGGATATAGCTTCGCAGTACAATCTCACACTATGGGCATCCTGCATTCCATTAGTGTGAAATTGTTTGGCAGACAAGCTGATCTGAACAAGGTTAGACCTTCACAAATGGAAAATAGATTAGGGGTCTTCCATGATTTGATCCATCTGTCAGGATTTCCTCAAGTAGACCTCTTTGTCTTCTTTCTGAACTATCAACTGGCAAAATTCTGTTCGGGGAATCCATGCAAGAAGGCCTGGAAGCCAGTTGTATTTTCTTTTCCTTGGGTGGGAATATTCCTGTATGCTTTTTCACCCTTTCAACTAATATACAGGGTACTTCTGAATACTCACAAGGAATACCCCAATATCATTGTGGTAACTCCCTTCTGGGCCAGGCAACAGTAGTTTCCCTTTTTTTTGGAAATGGCCAAGGCAATTACCACAAGCTCTCACTGAGATTGGATCCACTCAGACAACAACAGTAGTATTCAATACACCCCAAAACCAATCAACTTAATTTAACTACCTGGACGATACGGTCTTAATTCTTTTAAAGCACCTGTTACTGAGGCCGTGCAGCAGGTATTAATGGAGGCATGAAAGCCTGTTACTAGAAAATCATATATTAGCAAATGAAAAAAGTTTTCTAGTTGGTGCCATCAACACAACCAGCACCCATTCAGGACTCATTATTCTATAGTTATAAAATATTTGTGTGAGTTACTATTCTATGGCCATTCTTACTCCTCTGCCCACGTTTATTTATTGGCCATTTCAGCATGTTTGCCCATGGATTCTCCTCTTTCAATGCATTCTCATGTCAAAATATTTTGAGAGGTGTTTTGCATAAGAGGCCTTGAAGAAAACCAGTGGCCCTTCATTGGTGTAGATCAGAGAGCACGTGCTATGTGCTGTATCTTTAAAAAAGCACATGAAAGACTGAGAATGCATGTATAAATATCAAGCACGTGCCATTCCTAGTGCCATTTTGAGAATGCAGCCAGAGAGTAAGCATGCATGATTACAGCAGTTAGTTTGTATATAAGTTACTTAAGTTAAGTCAGAAAACTTCTATCATGATGTGTTTGTATAAAAGAAAGCTGCTTGAACAGAACCCATGAAGAATCTTCTACTGTGTCCAAAGTAGGAATGTGACACGGTTTCAGAAGTAGGATCACAGAGACTTAAGTTTCGGAACCATGAGGTGCAGAGATGACAGTGAAGTTAAACTAAAAGAAACGAGCACAAAAAGGAGCCAGAAAAGAAGCAAAGGTAATGAGAATATGGACAAACTACTTATTTCATAATAAGGACAAAGCGGGCATTACAAAGACACAAAACGCATTATTACACATGGGGAGGAACAAAAGACTTATCAATTAAGGGATATGTTTAAAGTAAAGGGGTTTGATGAAACGATTAACAGAAAAGTAAAATGAGTGTGTTTAAAGGCAATATGAGCATGTTTAGAGTAAAACAAGCTCAAGAAAAGTACAATGGGCTTGAAAAGAGATTAAATGAGCAAAACTGAATATAATAAGGGCAAAAAGGGCACATTAAGAATAAATGAAGCAAGGCGACTGCATGTTTTGGCAAAGTGTTGTGTTTTGGCGTAACTATGGCTTCGTATTGTATCAAGGGTATAACTAAAGTTATTCAAAGTATCTCAGTGTGTCAAAGTGCTTACAGTGTGTGCTTATTACTCTGCATGTATTTCGAAGAGTTGCTTGTGTGCAAAGAGAAGCTACTTCGTGAAGTGCAGTCAAAGTTAAGCCATTTCGAAAGTTCTTGTGCTGAGTTTGTCTATTTGCAAAGTGCCAGCATTACAGAGTTTCTTGCAATGTAGAGAATTGCTTAGAGAGGTACTGCCATTATGGGGAAGTTTCAGTGTGTTGGGTACAGTTTATTTGCAAAGTGTCATTACTTCGAAATGTTATTGACCGAGCTTCTCCTGCCCAGTTCATTCACATCGTAGTTATTTGAAGTGTTTTTTAAAATTATGATAAATTACTATAGCAATGCAATACTTTCAAAAGTATAACAGAACCCTAAGAAACTTATTTCACAAACTCCAATTACACAGATTCTTGCATCGTGTAGTTATTTGATGTGTTTCTTATACTGTTAAGTAGTGATTTTGTGCAATACAGTAATTTCAAGAATATTACAGTGCCCGAGAGATACTTATTTTGCAAAGTTTAATTACACAGAGACTCACTGTGCTATTGAACAAAATTAAAAGTACTGACATAAACTTCTGGACTATCTGTATGTGTATGTGTTCATGCTTATTTGCAAAACCCTTCATTGGTATGTGTTAATATGGCAGATGGATTTTGAAATCCCTTACCACTTGTATTTGATCAGAATATTGCAGAGAATTGGAGAATATTTGAGCAGGAGTATGATATATTCATACAAGCAGCTTATTCAGATAAACATGCATGCACCAGGGCATTCAAGTGTAGAACTAATGAGCAACTCAATGTGGCCAGCAGTGCAAAACTTGTTGCTTATGGAGGTGAAGAGATTCAGACTGAAGGCTCAGTGATGCTTTCATGTTATTTGGCCAAGAACTGTTACAACTTGTTATTCTATGGAGTTGGAAGACCAGTACAGTCTTTATTGGGTCTCACAGATAGTTTGAGAATTAATCTGCTTTCATTTACCAAAGAAGTTCATCACGTAAGTGTATCTCCTAGTTCTAATTTTTCAGAAGCCATTTTCGCAGAGTATGCTGATGTTTTCGAGGACAGGATGGGCAAATTTACAGTAGTTTATTCTATGAAGTTAGACCCAGAGATCACTCTAGTGGTCAGACCAGCAATAAGAGTTCCAATAGCCATGCAGGACAAAGTTAAGGCTCAGATGGATAAAACTGTGCAGCAAGGTGCAATTTGTCCAGTTACAGAACAAACTGAATGGGTGTCGTCCCATGGTAGCAGCTCACAAAAAAGGTTCAGATGAAATCAGAATATGCATTGACCCAAGAGATTTGAACAAAGCATTTAAAAGACCATATCATCAAGTACATACAGTCAAAGATGTTGCACCCTAATACCAAATGCCACTGTTTTTTCAGTCTTGGATGCAAAGAGTTCATTTTGACAAGTGATACTTGATCTCAAATCCTCATTACTAACCACTTTTCTTACTTCATTTGGCATTTAATGATTTCTAAGGATGATATTTGGAATAAATTCTGCAAGTGAAGTCTTCCAACGTGCAATGGAGAAATTTTTTTCCAGTTATCCTTGTGCCATTATAGTAGATGATTTATTGGTTGGAGGCAATAGTGAAGCAGAACATAACAGGTGTTTTGCATAAGAGGCCTTGAGAAAACCAGTGGTCCTTCCTTGGTGTAGATCAAAGAGCATGTGAAAGACTGAGAGTGCATGTATAAGTATCAAGCACGTGCCATTCCTAGTGCCATTTTGAGAATGCAGCCAAGGAGTAAGCATGCATGATTACAGCAGTTAGTTTGTATGTAATTTATTTAAGTTAAGTCAGTAAACTTCTATTGTGATGTGATTGTATAAAATAAAACTGCTTGAACAGAACCCATGATGACTCTTCTATTGTGTCCAAAGAAGGAGAGCAGCTCTAAGAATCTTATTTTTGTGTTGGAGAAACTAACTCTTGCTACATAGCTAACCTGGCTGAGTTGAGGTTCTTAACATGGGAAACAGTTTAACTGATTGCCCTCACCTCTGTAGAATAGTATCTGAGTTGCAAGCTGCTGACAAGTCAACTCTATCTCATTTTCCACAGGGACAGGGTTTCTTTGAGAACTAATCCTTCTTTTATGCCTGAAGTGGTATCCAGGCTTACTTTAAGACAAATTGTTTATCTCTCTGTTTTCCTTCCTGATCTCAGAAATGAGGGAGAGGGATAATTTATACATTTGATGTCCACAAACAACTCAGGTACTTTCTTGAAAGAATTAACAGAACTAAATCTTTCAGATCTTTGGATAAAATGTTAATTTCATTTGAAGGTAAGTAGAAGGGACAACCTGTGTCAATAAAGACTACTTCCTAATGGTTGCCTAAGGCTATTACCTTTTGTTATACTCACTATAACAAAACTATTTCAGGCAGGGACAAGCCCACTCTACCAGGGCCTTGACTTCATCTATGGCTTTTTGGAAAGCATTGGATTTTAGAAGTATTCTAAACGATGCAACTTGGTCCTCGGTACATACATTAACAAAGCTCTATGAGCTTGATTCCTTCGCTATGCCTAGATCAGTCTTTGCAAAGACCATTCTTCAGGGAATCCTGGACACTTTTCCTTCCACCTTCCAAATGTAGTAAGCTAGAGGAATCTACCCATGTAGCTAAGGTGCTTAATGTGATTTACATAATACAGTTGTGTAAGTAAAACTTACCGTAACAGTACATGTGCAACCGGTGGTGTAAACATTGACTGTAGACAATTGTCACTCTTTAAGTAACACCTGACCCATGTGCAAAAATGAGAAAAAGTGACTGTGGACAGATGGATCACATTTGCAGTAGCCAGTCCTTCTCTCCAAACCCCCCCCCCCCTTTTTTCTGGTGTTTTGTTTATGCCAGAATGTGGTTATTTATTTTCTGTTCCTCCTATCATTGCCCTTTCAGGGTACAGCCTTCCTCTCTCTCTGTTGGCAGGAAAGCTCTAAAGGGTTTGCAATGCAACCTTGTCATTTAGTCAGGTCAGGCTGATTTGCCTGACAGTTTGGGCACATTGAATGTGCCCTGATGCTTTGAAAGCTGTCTGGATGTTGTATCCTTTGGAGGATATAACCCATATAGCTAAGACTATTGCAGCAATGAAGTAGATTGTCTTATACAACCATCATTTTTAAAGGTTACTTACCCATTAATTAACCCTGTGCAGTATGCGTAATGCTTCTGCATCACTTGCCGAAACAATTGCTAGCATTAATCAAAGCATTACACTTCATGTAGCACTGTGTGATACAACCGGTATTTTGGTACTTACACAGTGAAGTGGACTCATGATGCACTAACAATGATTTTCTTATCATATGGAACTCTCACATTTTACTAAGAAAATATTGTTAACTTCCACTGGCAGACATTTTCTTAATTTGTTTCTTAAGAGCATGCATTAGTAATTAATTTTGTTTGTTCATGCCTCCCATTTGTTCTGGTAGGTAGAAATGATAGCATTGTTTTATGATAATATTTTTAGAAAGATTTAGATTCTTATTTTACCACAGATTCTGCCAAATTATTATAAGCTGGAAAAGTCTGATTTTGCAATATGGATGCTGTTTATGATCTTCGAGGCATGCCCCTGTTACAGCCTGCCGAGATATGGAAGGAGTAGTGAGAAAGATTTAATTGCTGGTGGCAGTCTGAGTTCATAGTAATTAATAAACACACTAATCATAGTATCATCCTAGTTTTAGAAATATGTTTTGCAAAAATTTGTGTTAGCTGAAGTATTTTTTTTTTTTCTCATTATTATTACAATGCTGTTTATCAGGCCTGTATTACTACGTGTGACAAAAGAGAAATACTTTCCTTTTTCTTGGAGAAGGGTCATTTGATATGATCCATGGTGATGCTTCCACCAGAGTAATGACCTCACTAGCTTCATCTTTCTCTGTCATTTTCACAGATCTTCCATATGACGTATGATCTGGCCAGTGCAGTGGTAAGGATCTTTAACCTCATTGGAATGATGCTTCTGCTTTGTCACTGGGATGGCTGCCTCCAGTTCTTAGTACCGCTGCTTCAGGACTTCCCACAAGATTGTTGGGTGTCCCTAAATGGTATGGTTGTAAGTATTGTTCATTTTTCATTGTGCTTTAAAATATTTGTATTTTTAATTTGAGATGTAGTGTCAGTATAAATTCCTGTATTTGGTTATTAGAAATAGATTCAGTTTCTATCAGCTTTTTAATATATGTTTTATTTAAAGAGTAGTCACTTACTAGGGTGTGAATTATAGTGAGATTTACTTCTGATTGGCAAGGTACGGTCTCGTGGTCTCATTGGTGAAGCTCATGGGATCAAATACTTTAGTTCTGCCCACAAAGGAGTAAATCCCACTAAGCAAGGTATAAGTGTTTTTTAGTAAAATCTGCAATGATGAAAAATCTTACGCAAGCACAATATGTGTATTCAAGGTAATATGATAGCTGGCTGAATTTATTTTCTTTATTTTCCTTGTAGAGAGAGAGTGTGTGCACATGCATGTGAGCGTGTGTGTTTATATATAGTTGTGAATGATATGACGGATACTGTGAATTCCTGTCAGTTGATGTAAATATCTATTGAACTGCAGCAAAGAAGTTACTGATGCAGGAGTGAGACATCATACATTTATCCATATGACATTTTTTGAGAAAACATGGTGGTATACCCAAAAGATGAATGGACAAATAATAATCTTAAAATTACTTTCACTTTGATCATTTAGTTATATGCGTTGTTATACTGTGATCATTTAGTTATATGCGTTATTATTCTTTGATACTTATTCTGTTGAAAATTATTGTAGCAATATACTATATTTGTGCTTTGCATTAGGATTCACTATATGTTTGGCATGATTTTGATAATGAGTCTGAAGTCCAAGTGAATAAACCTTAAGCTCAAAGTCAGTGCATCGCAGCACAACCCTATCCCAGGCATTGTATGTTGTTATTATACAATGGCTTTAACATGTTTTATTATTTTTTTTTATTTTATCATGTTGCTTAAATTTATGTAATAAGGTAATTATTTTAAGAATTGTTTTGTATTCATTTCTTAAAAGTTATCGGCATAGATTACATTTCAACTTATGCTCTGTTTTAAAGAATATATTGCTTATACTTATATAGCATGCATTTTTTAATGTTTATTATAAATGTTAGGAAAAAAAGATATATACAATTTTGAGAAAAGTGCATTTTTCATCCTCTGTGTGCAAGACATGTAAGTAAATCTGGACTGCTCAAATATTAGGAAGAGGCAATGCCATTAGAGCTATAAGGTCTTCACTATGTGTCAATTACCAAATGGTCAGGTGCTAATTTGCCAAGTACAGCTGAACAAATTTGTTTTCATCATAACACATATTATAGCGAGGTAGTTATTGTAAGGTTGTTGTTTCTATGAGACTGGTTTGAAACATTTTTTGGGGAGTTTCTTCTTTTCCCAATGTTGTGCATCTGTTGGTTTGGTATACAAAGTTTGGAGTTAGGGGGCTTATGTAAACTGTTTTCTTGATCAGTTGTGATAAATTTTTCCTAAGTGTATCTTGATCATTCATGCAATATTTAACTCTAAGTTTTACTAGCTTGGACACTAAGTAGATCTTCATTAGGCATAATACAGCAAAGGAAATTGGGGGATATCAAAGTAGTTGCTCCACTGTTAGACCAAATAAAGGAGCAGTAATTATACCAGAAAATATATCCAATGATTTGTGGGTAACAATTGTTTTTGAAATTTGAAACAGATTTAAAAAAAATGTTAGAAAAGTTATAACTGCAAAAACTTTCACAGTTACTTGCTTTTAATAGACCAATGCTCAACTTTTTTGGTATTGACATTGGCTTTGCCATTTACTATTGAAAAGAACATGGCAGACAATGTTTCCTTTTCTGTGATGATCTATTAAACTTGTGGCTACCACACTTTTACTTAGAGAGATTAAATGGTTAAACTAATATTCCTCACCCACCACTTCTAATGCAGGATTTAACCATGGCTGGTGCAGTGTATCATAACCCATGTACGTAAATTTAATTGGGAGCTGGTATATTAATAATTGCTGCCGCATCATGACAGATGCTAGGTCACCCACTGGATTGCCAAGTGGCTCACAGACAGGACACAGATAATCAAAATAAAAATAGGGGAAGTTACCTCCATAAACAGACCAGTCATCACTGGAGTCCCTCAGGGTTCTGTGCTGGGACCTCTTCTGTTTGGCATCTACTTTTCTTAAGTAAAAGCCAATACCAAAGAGCTCTGGCTGACTAAGTTTGTAGATGACTGTAAGCTTGGAGCAGTCACTGAATTCCCAAATGACTTGGCAATCCTGCAGGAAGGTTTCTCTCAAATAACTAACTGGTGCCAAAATCATGGACTGAAACTTACTTGCAAAAAAATCATTATTGTATCCTTTGGAAAGTTATCTATCCCAGAGAATGACTGCATTGACAATACACCCCTAAGTGTTGACCCAATTATTCAGGATTTGTGAACTTATGTGGATTGTGATGTAACTTTTGACCAACATGTGTCTATTGTTGAAAGAAAGTCCTTCTATATTGCTGTTCAGATCCATGTATCAAGTGGAATGCCCACAGATATACCTGCTAAGAGAATACAAGGCCTAAACAACATGTTCTATATGGACTGACTCAAAGCCCCGTTTCTGTACATCGTATCATACAGACTGCTAAGAGGTGACTAGTGTGTGGCATACAAGGCATCCTCCGACCCATTAATGATGCACATCAGCAAGTCTAATGCCATCAGAAATACTCAGTCTAGAAACCTAAACCTCTTCTGCAACATCAACATAATGGTTCAGAGGGACAGTATACTACTGCTCTGCAACAGACTCCCATCAACATAAAACAAAGTTCATCCCTATCCATGTTCAATTGCAACTTAAATCTATGGATGGGGAATGGTAAATTTACCCCAGGACTGCCCCCTGTACTACTAATGGACAGAAATAGCTTTATCTCATGCATGGGTCCCCTCAAATTATCTATGGTATGATCCCAGGTATTCTCATTAGGAGTAATTTATTTATTGACATTTGATTACCGACAAATTCCGACTGGGTAGAAGTCCATTTTCAGTGGAGACTCAGGGAGAAAAGCTCCAAATAATTACAAAACATTTTAAGAACAATAATTTTACAATCTTCAAAAATAAAACAAAAATATCTGCAGTTTAAATAATTATAACAAATTAGACATAATATAAAACATTGATTAAAATTTGATACAAGGTATATGACAATCATTCAATATTTAGAGAAATTTTAGACAGTTTGTAGATAAAGGAAAGGTAAGTTAGCCTAATAGAAATAAGGATTGCAATATGAAGCGAGGGGGGGAAACTGGCTTATGGTATATTTAGAGAGAAAGTCAGGGAAGAGAATTAGATAGCAGTAAGGAAGTAAGTGAAGAAGGGAGAGTAAGGAAGTATAAGGAATGAAAAGATACCTGTTCACATTTAGGGATATTGTTATATATAATTATTGACCATGGAATGGGTAAGACCAATCAATGAGTAAATGGAATAGGTTATTTTGAGCACAAAATGGGAAACTGGCTAAGCTTAAAATGGCCCACAAGGGCAGTTAGCCTAGTACTTCCCTATGAATCTATATTTTATTTAGAATAGCAGAGAATGAATGAATGAATGAATGAATGAATGAATGAATGAATGAATGAATGAATGAATAAAAGAAAAGGGATATTGTTTATTTATGCACTCATTATTTGTCAGTACAGAATGGGATTTTTTTAATAGACTTAAATAACTGGTCACTGACCACTTAATTGCAAAAGTTAACATGTTTTCAGCTGTCTGCTGAACAGATCTTTTAGCAGTGGTAATTGTAGATTCACAGTGCTTCAAGGACTTTCTTTACCCCATTAAATGTTCAATTTGAGGGTTATATTTAGAAGTGGTGTATCATATTGACTTACCCATGGTTAGGCAATTATCATTGGTATTATATGCCAGAGTTATTCTCAAGATAAGTTTTACATTTTTTTTTAAAACTCCATTGTATAATGACTTTTCTTTTGTCTGAGGGATGTTTTCAGAGATTCTTTGAACCAGAAACATCTCTTCTGTATAATAAGCATGTGTGCTTCAGTAATGTTCCTTTAGTGATTTTTATAACTATAGATGTTGTTTGCTGACAGTTGGGATGTATCCTGGCCCTAGGATACCTTATGTCTGGCCAGTTTACAAAAGCTTGGGCCCCTTTCTCTCATGTCATATGTGCTAGAACATATGGACATGAATATTTTGGGTACCTTATTGCTGCCAGTCTGTCAGCCATAAGAACTTTGCTGCTTTCATTTGTTGTAGGCAGGTAAGCATCCCTGTTGTGAACCCTTCCTATTTTTTTTTCTGATATTTTGTAAAAAAAAAAAAAAAATGTGCATTTCATTTCATTTAGGAGATGGAAATGAAAGCGCTGTCATGAGATCTCTTATTATTTGCTATATTTAGGATCTGACCATAATTATAGAGAGTGCAGTGTTAGACTTTTGTCCCAAAGACTATCAAAAGTTGTTTAGCTTGCCTTAAGCTATATATTGAAAATAAATGCCTTAATGATCTAGCATGAGGGAAGATTGTGTCTAAGTTGTCACTTTTGGCTGTCCTTCAGCAGAAGTGTAAAAAGCTTAGAAAACCAAAATAAACACCAGTTTCTGTCATCTAGTCATAGTCAGATGTCACTGTTGAGATGCATATGGAATCTGCAGACTGTTCAAAATCTTTTCTTGTTCACATGTGGAAACCATTCTGCAAGCCAATAAAACACAGGACTCTGGCTATTAAGGCTGTGAAGGAAGTATCGCTACTGGCTACTTCTGAAGGACCATGAGGAATCCCATAGTTTAATAGCAAACACAACTGTGCTGATATTTGACCACTGTCTAGTACAGGTAAAGAGATATTAATTGCTGTTTACATAGTATTTATTTATATTGCCATAAATGTCGTGCTTTTCTAAAGCTTGATAACCAAGTAGCACACGCAGAACTGCTTAGCTACATATGAAAGCTCTCACCTGGATCAGCAAAGCTCAACTAGCAGGATGTGTATAACTAGAGTGTTTACTGCAATATTGTAAGTTGTTTATAAAATATTACAACCTTAATAGTTACTGTGTTTACTCTGACTTAAAAAATACACTTTGAAATCTAGAACCTAAAGAATACTACTACTACTATAAAATAGTTTGTGATGAAGAGCTTGCCATTTATACTTCCTTAGTTACCCCTATGCTTCCAGAGATACGTACATTTGTTTGAAATGTGAGGACATAATTTGATCCTATAAAAAGCTTAGGCTCCACCCATTGAAAGTTGCAGTGCAATTTGCAGAGTTCTATTGGAGGAAATTAGTTAAAATCCCTGCTGTAACCCAGCTGTGGTCTCACTCGAAACTTATAAGGCCTCTAAAGTTAGTTACCTTCTTCAACAGTATTACCAAATGATAAAGACAGTGGGGCTATGGATAGGTATTGAAAAAAGGTATACACCTCTGCCACTATTTCTTTCTGTACCATAAATTACTCAGCCTACATTATAAGATTCCTGTTGTCTGGTTTTGACAATAAGAATACATTTATTTCTAAATCTCCAGTTTTTCCTGATAATTTTCCTGATAATGTTAAGGACAGACTTTTGGATGCCCTGATAAACAGGGAAAATCTCTTCGGAGCGTCCAAATGCAGGATTTTAAACAGCTACTTCTCTTCCTTGTCCCAGGTTCCAGATGAACTAACCTTTTATGTCTGTTTACTTGTACCACAAAACCCAAAACATTGAAGGATCCAAGGGATTATTTTGCTGGCAAAAGCTCCATCTTAATAACTACATTCATCCCTCCCCCCCATTCCACTTCAACCATCTACATCCAAACATTCAGGATTATTGTCTCTCTGTCTTCTTGTTTTGATGATAATAACAACAGATAACTGGGTAATGAACATTGTGAACAATGGGTAAAAGGTACTCTGGGATTTACCTCAAAATCCAAAGTACCTTCAGGCTGACTATACCTAGTTCTTCCAAATTTACATAAAATATTTCATCAAGGAAACATAAAATGTGTCTTGCCCATCAACTAGGAAAGGGGTTTTGTTTCAGACTTTACATTACCCCAAAAAAGTAGGGACATGGAGACCCATTCTGGCTTATTCACCGTAACTTCATTTCTAAAAATGCCAGCATTTAAAATGTTAATGCTCAAAAGCTTGCTTCCCATGATCCCCCCTCCCAGACTTGTTATTTGGTTATCTTGGATCTAAGGGATGCTCAGCTTCATGTTTCTATTTATCCAAATCACAGACATTTATTTGCTTTACCATTTCATCTTTCTGCAACTCCAAAAGTCTTCACAAAATCCTGACCCCTGCAGCAGCATCCTGCAGACTCTGTGATATTCACTTTTACCCTTACTTGGATGTTTCTTGATCCATGCCATTTCACTTCAAACAAATCTTCAGGCTTTAGAGTTCACAATCTTTTTTCTCCTTTATCTATGTTTTACCCTAAACCTAGGGAAATCGATCCTTTGATCGTCGTAAAGCCTAGTGTTCACGAGATGTCTACTAGATAATCCCAGCATGATTGTTTTCCTTCACCAGAAGAAAATACCATTTATGATGACCTTGTGTCTCTTTCAAATCTGAGAATGACCTCTGCAAGACAAATTTTGAGAGCCCTTTGGTACATGGCATCAACAATACAGAAGACACTTTTGCCAGACTCTTTTTAGCTTCCCCAAGTCTTTTGGGTTCCTAATTCCATGGCGAGAATGGACCCCATTCCTAAGTAAAAGTATGATTAAAGGTCATGAAATTAGTATTGTTTCAGTCTTTGATATTAGCCAGATGTGCTCTTTACAGCACGAGCAATGTGCACAATAATGACTCTTTCATAGGTTCATAGGTTGGTACTAGGCTATCGGCCCTAGGGCCTATACAAGCCTAGCCATAACAATTCCCTGGCTATTTCTTCCCACAGTATTTACTTCCCTGGATCCCTGTCTTGCAGGGCAACAGACATGATCCCTGGGGTGAATTTCCTACCTCCTATCCAATCATCAAGGTTGCTTTTGAAGAGGGTCAAAGAGATGCTGTGCTTGACATGTATGGGCAGTCTATTCCAGAGTCTGTGGAGTCTCTGGGTAAGGAACCTATCCCTCCAGCATGTTTTGTTCATTGTGATGACAAGGTTTAGATCCCTGGAGCATGTGCCTCTGAGGGATTGGGATTTCTTTAAGTGCAGCATGTCCAACAGCTCTGGGTTTGACATGGCCTTGTATGTTAAGCAGAGATCCCCTCTGAGTAGATGATTTGCAACAGAGTATAGGTGGAGTTTTTTTTAGATGGTCAGCATAGGGCATCTGCTTTAAGCCTGTGATTCTTTTAGTGAGGTATTTCTGTGGCCTTTCCAGTTGTTGCAGATGTCTTGAAAGGTACATACCAAACAGGGTGTTGTATTCTATAATGGGTCTAATGAGGGATGAGTACAGTGGGACAATGCCCTCCTTTTTTTTGGATGAAAAGCCCTTAGTGATGAGGTGTGTCACATAGAAGGATTTCCTAACTGTTGTGGCGATGTGGTTATCGAAGGTGAGACCACTGTCCACCTGTGTCCCTAAGTCTCTTATCACACTTTTGGTGTTTAGCATACTACCACCTATGTGGTAATTCATGGATACATGTTTTGTCCAAAGGGGATAACTATACATTTCTTGGCATTGAGCTTCAGACCATGGATCTGGCACCACGCATCTTTTTTTCTGTAAGGCTCTTTTGTAGAATATCCATATCATTTGGAGATTCAATAATGGCTCCCAATTTGCAGGCATCTGTGAATTTTGTTAGCCAGAGTCTCTTAGTGTTGGCCTGTACTTCAGAGAAGTAGATGCCAAATAAGAGCGGTCCCAGGACTGAACCCTGAGATACTCCAGTTGTTACTTGTCTGGAGCTGGATTTGGAATCGGCTACTTTTACAGTGTGGGTTCTATCAGTAAGCCAGTTGGCAACCCATCGTATGATGTAGGGATTAATGCCCAGCTTAGTAAGTTTATCTATGATTCCAAAGTGTGGGATGGTGTCAAAGGCCTTGGCGAGGTCCAGATAGGCTGTGTGGACCACCTTACCCTTGTTCACAGCTCTGGAGAATGATTAGAAGAAGTCAGTCAGGTTTAGGAGACAAGATCGGCCCTTCACGAACCCAAACTGTTTGAGGTCCAGTGTTTGAAGGTTGCTAATGTCTTTGTTTATAAGTTCAATGATAATTTTGCAGTTCATATGGAGTTACATGTATTGATAACATATCTAAGTACTCTCATCCATATGAGGATGATTCAGTGGTATCTCAAATTAATTTGGGTAAAACATTACCATCATCTATCCTTCCCAATCCCTGTCTTGTTTTGTGAGAAGAAAGAACTCCAGTGGTGGGTAAACCAGGTATCACTCAATCCAGATATACCCTTACTGGTTTCTTCTCACCTCCAAAAGATCTCAACAGGGGCTTCATATATGGCCTGGGGAGCCTTTTCAATGGGCTTGAAAGTCCAATTAGTCTGGTACAGGCAGGTCATGTGCAAACACATCAAGAAAATGAAAGCTCTGATCTTTACCACCGCTGGTCTCCAGGAACCATTGCAAGTCCTATGAGACAATACAATAATTATGTAGTATATCAACAAACAAGGGAGAACAGAATACACCAGTTCCTATAAACTGACCGTGATAGCTTGAGATATTGTTGTTCATTACAGTATTTTTCTCCAAGCAACTTATTTTCCATCAGAAATTAATTCAATTGCAGGTTACCTGTGGAGAGCCAATGCAATCCCTCAGAAATGGATGCTGAACAGAAAGGTCTTTTTTTTTTCAAATTATCTATTAGCAAGGATTTCCTCAAGTAAATATTTTTGCCTTCAATCAAAATAGGCAGCTGAGACTGTTCTCCAGCGGTCCTTACAGAGAGGCATACAAGTGGATATCTTATCAATGAAAGAAAGGGTAGTTTCTGTATGCCCACCCCCATTATTCAAAAGGTCTTTTGAAGATATAGAAATAATCCAAATATTCTACTAGTAGCTCCATTTGATGCATATAACATTGGATTGCCCTTCTTTTTCGCATAGCCAAGGCCAATCATTACAAGTTACCCAACAGGGTGGACCATTTCACACAGCAGAAGGGCTCTGTCCTTCATCCAAACTTATAATCTCTGAATTTTGCAGTCTGGATGATAGGCTTCTAATTCCATTTAGACCCCTTTATTCTAAAGGCATGCTACTGGTAATAAAGGATTCAGGAAAACATGCTGCAAGCAACACTTATATTCCCAAATGGAAAATATTTTCTGTGTGGTGCCACACCATAGAACTGAATCTTTATCAGCTGGGTACTCCTATTATCCTCCAATATTTATGTGAGCTTCATTAGCATGCACCTTTATCAATGGAAATGTAGCATCAGTTTAACAGTTCCATCATATGAACCAGCCTTTTCTGCATGTTTAAAGTTATGTACTAGAAAAACACACTTTTATTAGGCATCAATGCTACCAATAAGACTATCAGAGTTGCAACCTTGCATATGCTCTCCCCTCTTTTTGGTCTTTCATAAGGACAGGAATGGGTTTAGGATTATCATTTCTTCTCTGCCTAAGCTAGTCACTGAAATGTCTCTGAATCAGTCTATTCATCTTGGAAACCCATCTTTTTTCCAAACCCACAAAATAGGGGGAATAGAATACTACATTTGCTGGAAGATCACAGGCAACTAAGGATCCATTACGAACAAAACAAAATCAATAAGGAAATATGACCAATTGTCTGTTTCCTTTGAAGGAAAAATATCGGCTTCTCAGTTTATGAATTTCTCTTGCTCTTTCCTTTCATTACTCATTCCATGGAAAATCTATCCAAGGTCAAGTCAAAGGTCATTCTGCAGAGCTGTTTCTTCCTCTGGAGCCTTTATCAAGGGTTTGGATACAATATGCATTTGTAGAACTAGCCACTCAGTCATCCAGTCACACCATTACTAAGGACAACAAGATTGGTGCCCCTTGACATGAGCAACAGCAAGAGATGCTTTCACCAGATCCATTCTGCAAGGAATTTTGGACCCTCACTTCTATGCTTCAAACTTCCACCCCATCAGCATAAAACCTTTGGGGACATTTCCACTTATTAACAATACTGCAACAGTTATATAATGTAGAACATAGTACAGTTGTGAAAAAGCCTAATGCAATGGTAGAAGTTTGAATAAATTATTGTTGCAGTATATGTACACTCCATCCCTCCCCCAAGCTTCTTTTTTCTTGTCATTCCTTTGCAGAGGTGGACCCCCTATATTCCCTGTTCCAATCACTGACCTTCTATAATCAAGTGTTCTTCGACAAGCTTTAGCCTCAGAAAAGATTTCTCCTGGGCCAAGAAAGGTCCCTTATGTCTTTTATGTACCAGTACATAGTCTCATGCATAGATCAAAAGCTGGACATGCAGCATAAGATCAAGGACCCCCAAATTTGGTAAAATGTGCAGATGTACCTCATCCTGGGCAAGATAAATCCTACTGGTCAGCAGTACTGCAACTGTAATCAATTCAAAAATATAATATTATGGTAAGTTCGTGCACAGCTGCACTTTTCTGCACGGTAGTGTTAAGTGAATGCTCTTTCCTTGCACTATAAAATTGAATTAGATGAATGTTCATAGTTGCTTTTATGATACTTTTCATGGCTTAACTCTTAGGATATTTAAATATGTTTTAAAACATTTAACCTAAGTTGCAGCCATTTGCTAATAATTCAGATGTGCTATTGGTCAGAAATGGACACTTTCTTTTATGTTTTCTTTTTGGTAATCTGCCAGTGGGAACTTATTAGACTTAATAGCAACAAGACGGAAAAGTTTGGGCAGTTGACTTTTTGGATCCTTTTTGAAACTGGATCTGTAGTTTAACAAACCTAAATAGGCCACATCAAGCCAACCAAACAGCCAAGTTTGGGGCCTACATCAGGAAGCACTGTATAATAAAAACTCACATGTGGTTGAAAGAGGCATAGCAAATTAGGATTTGTAACTTTTAATGTTCTTTAAATGGATCACTGCTGCAGCAGCAGAAGCTATGTGGGTTATATCTTGCCAGGGATATAACATCCAGTCAGCTTCCAAAGCTTTCAAGACACTTTCCATGCACCAAAACCATTAGTCAGATTGGGTTGAGCTGACTAAAAGTCAGATTTGGGCATGAAGCTCTTCAGAGCTTTCTTACTCCCAAGAGTGTGTGTTTCTCTGGAGGCTTTCAAGGATTGAAGGTTAGCTAATGCTGTTCCACTGACGGACAGACAAGTTCCTTTCAAGGAAAAAGTCTTCCACTTTACTTTTTATAGCAGAAAACTTACTTTGTATATAAAATATGAATTTTTAAGCTAGAAAAAAATGTGCTTTTAATGAGTGTCATGTGACTTTTGAACAATTTTAAATGTTTTAATTACTTTTTTACTTTTGTGGTAAAATGTTAAAACTAAATGTAAACTATTTTTCTTTGGAAAAAGTTATGCTATTTTTGGGGGTCTGGGGTAAGAGTTTGAAGTGATCTTGCTGTGTTTTAATGGGGGAAAAGTTACTTTTTTTCAGCTTATCTGTTTAACTGACTATTGCTGCCAATCTTCCATGGGAATCCAGCATCTTTTTTGGCTTAACCTTAAAACAACATACTGATCCCACAATTTTTCCTTCTTATGGCTGCAAGAAGAAGAAATCTATCAAATGGCCTTTGTTACCACAGCAGGCTACTAATGTGCCTCACCTGCAGGCGAGCGACTCTGCTGTGGAAAAACTAATTCCTTGGACCAGCCATCTTTTTCCTTGAGTCCTGCTAGTGTCGTCTCTACAAACACAGTGGAACAGGGGTTAGACACATCCTCTGCAGCTGCTGGAGTGCTCTTGAAAGGCAAGAGAGAACCACTTTTGGTTGTCCTGGGACAAGGAGCGAGGATTAGACCCATTATAGAGTACAACCCCCTTTTGGAATGTACCTCACAAGACATCTGCAGCAGCTGGAAAGGCCACAGAAGTACCTCACAAAGAGGATTACTGGACTCAAACAAATGCACTACACTGACCGCCTCAAAAAACTCCAGCTTTACTCCATAGCATATCGCCTACTCAGAGGTGATCTCTGCCTAACATATAAAGCTATGTCAAACCCAGAGCTGTTGGACATGCTATACCTAAAGAAATCCCAATCCGTCCGAGCTACATGCTCTAGGGAACTAAACCTTGTCACCACAATAAACAGGACATGCTGGAGGGATAGATTCCTATCCCAGAGACTTCCCATACTCTGGAACAGGCTACCCATCTATGTCAAGCAAAGTTCTTCATTAGCACTCTTCAAGAAAAATCTTGATGCGTGGATGGGAAATAGGAAATACACCCCGGGGATCACTTCTGTGTCTCTGCTCATCAGTGGCACAGGAAAATAACTTTCTTGGGTGGCATAAGCCAGGGAACCTTGTTGGCTAGGCTTGCATAGGCCCTTGGGCCGATAGCCTAGTACCCACCTATGAACCTATGAATATCATTCTGCCTAGCTTGAAAGCTATGGCCATCCATAGAAAAATATTTTGATGGTAACAGTAGGGGTATGTCTATGGTAATTCTTAACAAAAAGAAATAAAACCTTAGACATATGTCTTCTCCTGCATTAGTTAGTCAAAAGTAGAAGAAAAACCTAGCCAGGCTAGAATTTATTTCACTGTGTGATACCTTAAATGTCCTGTAATAGAGGCTCACGTGATATATGCAGAGGCATCATGTTTCAGGTATATGGCTTCTGAATTTCCATAACTTTTTTCTTTTATTTTCTTTTTTTAAATCTTTAAGAATTTATTCAAGCCAATACAGCCAAATGCCACTAGCTGCAGACATGTTTCAGCCTTCTTATAACCTTATCAGCAGAGAATAAGTGGACAAACAACACCTTAGTTATGTTGTACAGACAAGCCATGGTAGTCTGGGATACAGCTTTTCAGCACAACCTCACTCTGAAGGTGTCTTGCACACCACCAGAGCAAAATTGTGTGTTAAACAAGCTGGTTAGGACCAGAAATATCCCTCACAAATGAAAGGTGAATCAGAGTGTCTTCCAAGAATTGATCCAACTGTGGGTAACACTAAATAAAAGAGTGAACAGGACACACAGCCAAACCAATTAGTAAAACTTATGTGAAAATCCTAGCCAAGCTAGAGTTTTCACTAAAACCTCTTATAAAAGGATAATGGGATATATGCAGTTGACCCCTTAAGGACATCAGGTGTTTCAGCTATATGGAAGTTCTGAATGCCCTTGACTTTTTTTCTTTTTAAATCTGTTAATGGACAAATTCAGGCAAATAAAGCCAAACCCCACTAGCTGTGCTAACTTTGGTAACGCCTCAAACAGATCTGTTTGTCTCCACTCAGAACAATTAGTTAGTAAAATTCAGCTCCACAGCTCCTTACAAGAAGGCCTGGAATACAGATGAATTTTCTTTTTTTCCCCACAGGAATATTCGTATATATGTTTCTACCATTTTCACTAATAAACAGGATCATTATGAAGATTTAGAAGTACTCCCAGAAGATCATTCTGGTGACTACCTTCTGGCATAGGCTACTGTGGTTTGTTCTTTTTTTTTTTTAAATGGCCAGGGGCAATTATCAAAAGCTTCCTTACAGACTGGATTTATTCATACAAGATCAGGAGTGATTGATACACCCCAACCCCTAACAACTACCGATGATTGACTGGATGGACAGTCATCCTTACTCCTCCCAATGGCTACTACATCACTGATCCATATGAAGAACATAGTACAGTTGTGTACGCAAACCTATCATAACAGTGGATGTATAAATAATCCATGCTGCAGTATCCACGCCTTCCCTCTCTCTGTCTCTTTTGGCTTTTCCCAGTTAGGGGTTGCCACAGCGGATCACTATCATCCCTTATTTTTCTTTATTTTTTATGCTAGTGTATGGAGTTTATTTTTATTTTCCTGGTATTGTTCTCTCAGGCCTTTATTCTGCTCTCTCTGTTGGCATCTAAGCTATGAAGGGCATAATGGTCAAACTGTGAGAAGGTTTAGGTATGTGGAACTGCCATGAAAGCTTTGGAGGCTGGCAAGCTCTTATATCCATAGCAGGATATAACCCATATAGCATAGGCTACTACAGATGTGATTATTTGAACATCTAATTTTACAGTAAGTAAACCTAACTGTTCTTTTGTCATGGTTAAAACTCCAGATTTGTACCTGTAAAATACCTTGTTAATTAATTTAATCATCAGATTTGATTTAACTTCATTCACTTTGCACTCTCCATTGTATAATTGCTTGTTTTTTACACACTTTTATTATGTTATCACTTAAGACATAGGAACGGATACATTGACAGAAAAGAAAAAAATAACATACTAGCATGTTTTCATTTATATACTGTATACATTATGCATATATTTTCATTCTTTACACAACTATCATTTGGTCCAATGTTACATAAATTGCTGAATCGCTGCCTTCACTGAAACCTCACTCCTCCTGAACAGTGTTTTGCATGTACTGTGGCCACAAATTCCATTCACTGCCTTTCCTTTTCTAAATATACATCCCATTTCCACTTCCTTTATCTCCTCTGCAATATACAACATTTCAAATACCGTTGGTTTAGATTTTGATTCCCATTTTCTAGTCATTGTTTTTTTGGCAGTGAACAGAAGTAATTGTAATAAGGCATTAATATTTCTAGGCAATAAAAATAAACTAAACAACTTAGAGTGTATAGAGGTGCAGAATAGTAAGACCAACTGAAAAAAGTGAACTGCACCAATCTTACACAACCACCACATTTATCTGCAAAAAAATAAAAGGTAAAATAACGTTATTTTATCTTTTATTCTTTTGCAAATAAACGTGGTGATTGTGTAAGTCTGGTGCAGTTCTCTTTTTTCAATATTTCTAGGCAGTTCAGACCATGTGTCCTAGCTCAAAAGAATAATTTCCTTAGTTACTGCCATTTGCTTCTCGATTTGTCTGGCAGAGTATTTTGTAGGGGATTTTTAAAATCTGCCAATTCATTGTATTCCCAAAAATCATGTTCCCAGTTACCTCTTTCTTTCCCATCACACCTCCAACATTTGCTGTCTACCTGAAGTAACTTGAGTGATGACCACCTGGGAGTTATTTAATTGTTAGTGGACTCCTGAGGAGGAAAGGTTTAGAAACAATGAAGTGCATAAAGCCAGTATACATCAAGCACATATTTCAGATGTTTTGAGATTTCACACAATAATATTCTCTGTGCATTCAGAGTAAGTACTAATTTAATATATTTTTTGTTGTAGAGGTTATTTAAGAACATACTAGGTAGACTTGTGCATAGATGTCATATTATAACAGCTGAGTTACAATTGCTCTGACAGATGATAGGCTAACAAATGAAATAAAAAATCTGCAAACTGCATGAAACATTATAGAATACTGTACTCTTTTTTTTTTTCAGAATTAATGACTATAATCACGATGGATATGTGGGGTGTACATCCCACTGCTGCCACAAATAAATACATGAAATGAAATGCAATTAAATTAAAATAATGTTAGATATAGCGGTTATATGCCTAAATGCCCATAACTGGCACCTATTATAGATGCAAGGACGACTGGCTTTAAGAGCTTTTGCAAAGTTACAGTACTTCCTCAGCACCAAAATAAACATTACATTGCCAGCACCAGAATGGGGTTATAATAACTTATTCGCTTTGGGCATCACCCACCTCAGTCTGAGCCAAGTGTTTCTAGTATAGTCTTACCAACAAAACTATTTTATCATGCAGACACTTAGTGTTTCACAGGAAGGGCAACAGATAAATCTACATTGTGAGTATCCTTTCCTGTATTCACAGTACACACTATCAACAATCAGGTTACTAATCTGACACCAAGATCTCAGTTATTGAATTCTCTTCCAATGAACCAACCAACACTGTGTTATAATAGGCCTGAGACAATCATCCTACAAATGTAATGTATGCTGGATTACAAACTAGCAGTCCAACACATCCAAAATAATAACACTAGCACTCTCTCTTAAATTAAAATTGTGACTAGTGGGGTACCACAGAAAAAAAAATGCTGGGCCCCCTACTGTTTGGCATTTACTTTGCAGATATACAAGCCAATATTCTGGAACTATGGATGATAGAGTTTGCTGATGACTGCAAATTGGATATTATTATCCACCCATTCTTTGATACTAAACTTGCTCCAAAAAGGGCTGCAATATGCTCATACCTGCTGTACTGAAAATGGTCTCATTCTAAATGCAAAAAAAAGCTGTCACTACTTCGTAACTTATAACTGATGCACTTCTTCAGACAGATATGGTCATGAGTTATCCAGGTGCTTATGTGGATGACCGCCTCCCTTGATTATCATTTTTCCACCATAATCAGGAAATCCCTTTAAATGCACCACTTAATTTCCAAAGCAATAACTTAAAGATAACAAATCATCTCACCCTTGTGTTCTTCCCTTATCACATACATAATTGAATATAATCTCCACTTTGATATGTACAGATCCCACAATATCACTCATCTAGAAATGCCCAAGTGATTCTTAACCAAAAAAATTCAAGACCTTAATTTTTTCAAATATCCTGCATTAGCACAACTATTCTTATACACAGTGACTTATTGGCTGCTCCGAGGTGACCTGTGTCTCAGTTTACATTTCAGGACACAGTCCTATTTGTCCTCCTGTTTCTTCACAAAACCAGAAGTCTATAAATACCTATACTAGGGATATAAATATATATGAACAAATAAATAAGACTCGCTGGAGGAATAGGTTCCTAACTCAACATATTCTTAGCCTGTGGAATAAGTTATTGCTGTAGGTAAAGCATGTACTACATTGTCTCTCTTTAAGGCTAGTCTTGATGACTGGATGGGTGGACATACATTTATGCCAGAGTTATCATGTATGACCTTACTTGATTTGGGATGTGCACACTATTAAGTACTCATAAAGGGTGCAAAATTTTAAGTGTGTCTACATAAAGGTGCATATGGCCGGGCATCTTATGATCCCTTTGATGTCTTACCTAGTATTCTTCCTATGTTCTTACATTGAACGTGTCTAGCAAACTGATAAATTAATGAGATTGCTGAAAGCTTGCTTAATGAAGCTGTGCATAATGGAGTTACAGAATTGGTGACGTGAATGTCTTACTGACATTTTTTGCAGCAAAACATGTTTGCTCATAATTGCCACTGAAAGAAATAGGATGAGAATATTTGGTGCACTGCATTTCTAAGAAAATAAGGTAGAATGTCCTGAACTTTGAACTTTGGAAAATGATGACTGTACACTGTATTCTGAACTAAAGCCTAAGCAGTGTTGGTCTGAGAAAATTAAAAAACATATTAGAACAGCCATGTTATGTCGTGTACTGGGTCTGAGAAAGTTTAAAAATGTATTAGAGCAGCCATGTTATGTTGTGTACTGAAACATTTGAAAGGACAGCTGGACAAATAGAAACCAAGAAACAGTTATATCTTCTGTCTACTGTATACAAATGAAGAACCTATTTTGTTAAAAAAAGAGTTGCGCATTGACAAGAAAAATCTGCTGGCAAAATTTTGCTACATTTGTTTGATCTGTTTTGGGAAGTGTAAGCCCAAATTTCTGAAAAGTGAAAGCAAAAGAAAGTGTGATATACAGTGTATAAAACAAAGTTGCTTAGAAGAGGTGGGAGTTTATACAGTAATAAATGCTATTGAACGCTATCTGTAACTGCTTCTCATTAGTGGGCTAGGACAATGTATATTAAAGGCAAACACCAAAAAAGTCTTTCTAATTCTTGGGTTATTAAATCTTATGAACTGTTATAGCTACAAATGAAAGATAAATACCCTGTGACCATGTAAGAATTTGCTCTACCAATAAGAAGCAAGTCCCTGTGGCAATGAAAGGGATTACTCTTTGCTGGAGTTGTGCCACTGATTTCCAACATAAAATGTTTTATGTGGTGAAATTCCCTGCCATAACTCTTGTAATATTTTATTAAACTAAAGTCAATCTTCTTTTTTTGGCTTTTTCCCAGTTAGGGGTCGCCACAGCAGATCACCTGTCCGCTCATGACTGGCAGTGGTGTTTTATGGTGTCGAGTTTCCAGCCCGGTGCCCAACCTTCCACAGAAGGCACATTAAACTAAAGTTAATGTGAGGTGCAAATGCTGACAACAGTAGGACTTTGTTGTCACTACAAAAAGCAACACGTCAGTTAGCACGTGAGTAATGGTGGAGACCAGAATCTGTTAAATAAAAAAAAAAAAAAACAGAACATGTAAAGGGTAATGGAATCCTTTTCAAAAACTATGGTTATACAAGAAAGGTCCAATCAGCAATAAAAGCTAGTAAATGAAACACTTTTCCAGAGTTTTGTAACTCTGCAGAAAAGGTCATGAGAATGTAGAACTGCAAAGGCATTAAGGGAGTGAGTGTTATCTCGTAGCCGGGAGAATCAGTAGTAAGATTGGAACAGGTGACTTTTGAAAATGGAAATAAAATAAATAATGAAGAATTGACTGGCCCAGATAAGCAAAAGAGATGTTAAAGTAAAAGAGAAGAAAAAAATAAAGTTGAAGGTTCTAAGCAAAGCGATGCCACAGAAATACATGAACAAGTGGCTGTGTTAAAACTGCATTCTGATTCTCTACAGAAAGAGAATTTACAATGAAGAGACTATGTAGGAGGTGTCAAAAAAGTTCCCATGACACTCTGGGCAGCTTCGCAACAGCGTAAGACAAGCCAAAAGAAACGTGAGACCGTTTTATTAGAATTTAAAAAGTGCATAAATTGGAAAAAAAGAAGTAAGAAGTGGTGGTAGGATGTGGAAGACAAAAGAGAAGTTAAAATGAAATTGAAGCTGAAGTTATGGTATTACAGAAGGATAAGGATTTTGCAGACTCTTGGCAGTAATCTTCTTGACTTAAAAGCAAAGTGTCAAAACTGAAAATCAGTTGCTTAATGCACAAGTCAGTGAGACTGAGAATAAAACCATATATAAAGTTCTGCTCACAGGGAAATGGTTAAGGAAGGGACTTTCCTAAAGGAAAAGGAGGACATGTTGATTCAGCTTATACTGTACAACACAAGAAAGCAGCTAGCATTTACCTACAATGAACTTTAAAAGGCTGCATCTGAAGAGATGCAAAGATATAAGTAAGCTAAATCTGGAAGAAAAATTCAGAAGGACTCAAGAGTATTAGTGTGCTGAAAAAATATAAGTGAACAATTTCAATCCTTGAAAGGTATACAAAACAATAGGTATATTTGTGTATCGGACCTGCAATAGGACAGTAATTCTCTAAAACCAAATGAGCTGACTAGGAGATGGAAAGAAAAGAAAAGATCTTCTTAGTCTGAATATGATTACAGACACACAAAACTGCCATGGCACAACAGAACCATGAGCCCATGTGGTTGCAGAAAAAACAGATGCAGAACCAGATACTAGAGAAACAAGCTTAAGTAAAACTGAGAGTGTACAGAATGCCTCAGATGCCCTTAATGCATTAACAGTCCACTCATCGAGTTTAAACCAAAAGACTTGCTACCTGTGTCTGATTTTCTAAGGCAGACTTACTGGTACCAAAGTGTAAATGAGAAAAGGTAACAAGATCAAATATTCTGTCATTGCCTAGCTCTACTGCAACTGGGAAAGGAAAGTGTTCCTGTAATCAGTGATTGAAAAGCAGTCTGAGAAACAAAATAATAGTATAATACAATCTGATGTTATGAAAGTAGTGCTTCTCTGTAAGGGAATGGAAAGCACAGCCAAGCATGCTATAACCGCAGAAGCCATATGTTGCAGTAATAACAGCACTAAAATCTGACCTGGAGAATGAAAGTGTCAAGCCGCGTTCCAAGCTGAAAAAGAATCAAATAGCAGAAACTTTGGGCCTGAAGTAATTCCAGCACAACTGCAGATGTCTTCTGCAGGTCAAAACCCAGAGAGAGAGAGAGATCAGACAGTGTCAAAGAATGCTGAAGGCATGCTCCAGATAGTGTGTAATGACGCACTTCATAATTTTGTTTCAGAAAAATTAACCCAGGCTGCCTATGAGCCTGTAGGTTCAGCTTCTCTGCAACATTGTACCTGGAAGACTGTCTTATTGCTTGGTCTTACTACTGCTCGGAGGGTTTCTGAGCTTCAGGCTCTTCTGGCAATCCCTCCTTTTTTGCTTTTTCACAGGGACAGTGTGTCCCTTTGGGTCTACTTTGTTTCGCTGAATCTCATTTCACTGAATTTCATTTCACCCCGACCAAATCACTGAAAACACAAATTACTGAAAAGTCATTTCACTGAATCTCATTTCACTGAACTGCATTTAGTATATATGGCACTGTGTAGAGTACTGTAAGGCAAGTAAAAGGTATATGCCCTTTTCCCCACTGTAGTGCGATCCTGGAGTTAGTATATATAGTTAGGGGGGATCTGGAGTCACAGACCCCCCCCCGTGGGGGTTATGGAGGTGTATCCCCCCACTTAGTTTGAGTGCATATTGTCTTCTGGAGAGAGTTTGTCACTGGTGTTGCAACTATGCATGTTTATTGTTTAAAACGTATTGTTTTGAAGTTTTTGGTAAAATGGAATATAAACAAACAAGGTGGGGGGTTATGTTCCACACACCCCCTAACTATATATACTAACTCCAGGATCAAACTACAGTGGGGAAAAAGGCATATACCTTTTACTTACCTTACAGTACTCTACATAGTGCCATATATACTAACTGCAGTTCAGCGAAATGAGATTCAGTAAAATGAGATTCAACGAAACAAAGTAGACCGGTCCCTTCATACTAATACTTCTTTTACGCCCAAGGTCGATTATAAGTTTTCTTTGAGTCAGGCAGTGCTACTACATTTTTTCCTTCTCTTCCTTCTGTTAATGAAAGGGTCCTTCATACCTTGGATTTGCACAGGCAGATCAGGTATTATTTGGATAAAACTAAGACCATTTATAAGTCTGACTAACTTTTTGTTTCCTTTCATCTCAGGACATTGGGTTTGGCTGTTTCCAAGCAAACCATCTCCTTCTGAATATATAAGATCATTTCCTTTTGTCATTCTTTTCATAGCAACTGTCTGTTTACGTCCATCAAAGCTCAATTCACTGGGGCTGTTGCCTCTTCAGGTGCCTTCTTCAAGGGGTTGGACACCATTCACATCCTTGAAGCTGCTACTTGGTCTTCAGTACATACCTTTACTAAGCATTATAAACTGGATATGGTTTCTAGGTCCAGATTTTGCTACAGCCTTTCTGCATGGGTTCGATGAGGGCCCTTCCCAGCCTTCCACCTCCCAATCCTTTTCTTGAGGTTTTGTACTCTCCCTAAGGTGAACAATACTGCAACAGTGATAAAGAAGGACATAGTACAGTTGTGAAAATCTTACCATAACTGTAGATGTCCGCCACTTCACTGTTGCAGTATTAGTCCCTCCCTCACCCTGTTTTTCTTCTGGGTTTTGTTTTGGCTTCCATCCTGGTTGAGGGTCTCCCTTTTCCATCTGCATTTTCTCCTTCTGGATCTGCATAGCCTCCTTTTTCCTATGAATACTGCTCTCTTCTGGGGCAATTTAGTTATGAGTAACTAAGGTGAAGAACACTGCAGCAGTGAAGAGAAGGACATCTACTATTATGGCAAGATTTTACACAACTCTACTTTCTAGTTTGCAAATAGCTGTGGAAAAAACATAAAGAGATGGCTTTTTCTATTTGTAATATCCATAACTGCAAAGTCCCACCAAAGTAACATTTGCTTGGATTCAAGCATGCCTAGAAGACCAGCAACATAAATGTCCCATCTAACAGAGTTTTTATTCCATGGTGAGTAAGAGAATTCATGTCAACTGAGAGTAATCAAAATGGCATAATTACACAATCCCCGACAAAAGGTCTAACAGTAACAGTACTTACTTTGGCAAAGAGCTGCAGTATGGATCACTGACTTTGGCAGTCAATTAAAAACGTGTCAGTGTCATGCAAAGGCAGGCTGTCTGAATATGTAATAGCAGTCAGTATAAGACCTAAATGCTATATCACCAGTAACAAATGGAAAAGGAGCAGAAGCAGGGCAAACAGAAAACTCAGCTAGAAACAACAGCAGTACTTGCATCCTGCGAGTCTGACAAATCTTGTCAAGTGAAGTATTAGAAGGTAAACGGGAGAGTTTTTGATCAAGGCTTTCTATAATACACCCCCAGCTTTGTCAGTGCTGTTGTGTGCGTCTGTAATATCCAACACTTCAAATAATTCTGAAACATCAGGCTTCCACTTGTACATCAATATTCTGAACAGACTGCTCTATGATATCCTCAAACATTTTTTCACTTTGGTAAAAAGAAACAGTTATACTTCTCATAATCACAGCAGAAGTCCTGGAAAAAGAAGTAATCACTACAGCATTTACCACTGCATTATCAACCATGACTTTAGAAGGAAAGACAACACCACCACCTACTGGGAAGGGGAAGTTCCCCAGTGCCTGGATATATTTCATGAGTTGCTTCTTACTAAGAAGGTTGCTACTGCTTTGAGAGTGTCAAGCCATTGATGACAAAGGTATTGCAGGAGTGTACTCCAGTGTTGATTTACTGTTACCATACTTTCAGCTGTCCAGATTTTTGAGGACTATCCAGATTTTTGCCTTATATTTTCAGTCTATTTGTCATATAATTTGTGGCTTTCTGGCAAATCACTGAAGTCACTTAATAATGGCACACAATTGAGTTTAGAGCAAAATAGTGGTTAACTTGGTGTTAAAAAAACAAATAGAAGCCAAAACAGAACTCAGGCCAAGAAGATGTTGCACTGAAGAAGGGCTAAGCCTGAAAGCTTTGAATTTTTGTGTTTACTAACATTTCATTATTTTATTTTATTAAACTGTGTTTGGGACATCATCGCCTGAGTTCTGTTTTGACACAATTGAGTTTCAAACTTCATATCCTTCAGAACATGCATGTTAACATAAATCCTGTTATTCTAGCAACTTTTTAAGTTCGTAAAAGAAATATGTAAAATCCATTCCTATTTTTGGGCCTTTGTCCCCCCATTATTTTAGGCTTTCTCTAGATTTTTTGTGCAAAGTAGAGAGGTATGACTGTTGCATTGTCTGCTACTACTGCTGTATGTATTCCTACCCACAACTATATATTTCTCATACCAATCCTGGATGATCTATCCTTCCTCTCCTAGCTCTCCCTTTTACCATTCTCTCTCTCATTAGCCCTTATGAATTCGTTACTAACTTTTCATCTCCTCCCCTACCCCTTTTCAATCTTATGTCCTCATTACTATTTCACTGTCCCACCTTTTTATCCAGTTTATTTTTCTACACCTGTTCTACAGTACTAAGCTACAGAAGGCTTATGACTTTGTTTACACCCACTGCATACTTTTGCTCACCCATCCTTCTCAACTTCATGGCTCATCTACTCTATCAGTCACTTCCTCTTCTTTCCAATTATTATTTTTCTCGTTGTCTCCATGTCCTTTTAATAGCATTGTTATACCTAATGTCTTTATTATATTATTTGTAGGACATAATCTGTCCTTACCTAGGCTTCCTAATTCATACTGTAGTCTACTCATGCCAAAATTGCTTTTTTAAAAAACATATACATTGCTAAATTTCTCCTCTACAAAGCTGCAAAGTGAATATTATGTATTGCTCTTGTAAATTAAAATTAAAATTCATGTAAATTAATTAATTCTTTGAAATAGAGCTTTTCTCTCCAGGCCTCCGATGAAAATGGGACATTTTTCACTCAGTCGGACTTTCTCTGTAAACAAATGTAAAAAAAAAAAAAAGAAATATTTCTTGAAAAGCAAAACCTTCTCAGCCTCTCATTTTTTTGTACGGCCTCCATCCAATAAATACAGGTTTGTGGTCATTGATGGATTCAGTCATGGTGGCAGTCCAGTATTCTTTCACGGAGATTTTGTCTACTCAAGTTGTCTGTTTGAGTAAAACCCAGAGCTGTAAGGATGGATTGCTAAAACCATTTAGTAAGAGTTTCCAGTCAAGATTCAGTTCACTTCTGCTCATAGGTTTATAGGTGTGTACTTGGCTAATGGCCCTAGAGCCTTTACAAGCCTAGCCCATTGAAGTGCCCTGGCATCATGCAGCCCAACATTAGTTCCCAGTGCCTCTATCAAGTAGAGCCACTGGAGTGATCCCCGGGGTGAACTTTCTATTTCCCATCCACTCATCAAAATTTCTGTTGAAGAGGGCCAGTGAGGTGCTCTGCTTGACATGTATGGGAAGTCTGTTCCAGAGCATGGGCAGTCTCTGGGTTATGAACCTGTCCCTCCAGCATGTTCTGTTGATTGTGGGAATGAGGTTGAGATCTCTGGAGGATGTGGTGCGGAAGGATTGGGATTTCTTTAGAAGTAGCATTTCTAACAGAGCTGGGTCAGACATGGCTTTGTAAGTCAAGCAGAGATTGCCTCTTAGCAGACGATATGAGAAAGAGAATAGCTGGAGTTTTTTGAGTCTGTCCATTTAGAACATGTGTTTAACACCAAGGATCTTCTTTGTGGAGTACTTTTGTGGCCTTTCCAGCTGTTGCATGTGTCTAGTGAGGTTCATGCCAAATGGGTCATTATACTCTGAGGGAAGAGTAGAGAGAGATGATGACCTCTTTCTTCTTGGATGCAAAACCCTTGGTAATGAGATGTGCCACATAGAAGGACTTTCTGACCACACTGGCAATGTTATGGTCGAAGTAGAGGTTGCTGTCAACCTGTGTCCCCAGATCTCTTATAACGTTGATAAGTTCTGTTTTTACAATGAATGCCATCTGCTGGAGAACCTCATCAGCACATGATCCATGCATCCCTAACAGAATATATAAACAGGAATTTAGTTTGTTAATTTTAAAAATGGGCCAAGACAGATTCTGTTTGTTGAGAATATGATCTGTTTTTTTGTGGTATTAAGTAGCTGAGGTTGTCACAATAAAATAATACTACCTCTGGTATCTTTATATTTTCTTTCGGACTGAAAATATTATAAACAGGGTCACATTTTTATGTATTATCGAGGATTGCATCTTTTTGACATATACCAATAAACAATAGAATATCAAGTTAGTACAGACTGAACCATGCATGCATAAAATGGGTTTTTATTCCTAACACTTTTAGCATTGATATATGGATCCCTATTAGTCGATTGAAGTTTCAAAACTTTGAAGACCATATGGCCGAGACCATATGTTTGAAATTTTGAAACATCGAATTAAAAATAAAAACACTAAAATTAAATAAAACAGCTTACCTTCATGTTTCTGCAGGTCAAGCCCCCCTGCACCCCCCCCCCCACACTGCCTGCTATTTAAACATACAAAGTATTCGAAGTTTCAAAACATAGAACATATGGTCTCGGCCATATGGTCTTCAAAGATATATATATATATATATATATATATATATATATATATATATATATATAAGTTTTACAACTTTTTCATTCAACTAAACACTGCTTACTGGTTTAGAGAAAGTAAGTATTATGTATAAAACTCTAGCTGAAATGAATGTCCCCAAAATGCAGAAAAATAACTGTTGGAGACCATATATATTGAAATTTACCTATTTGTCTCCGCTTGTACTTTAAAAGTTTTTATTCCAGTAAAACAGTTGACTTTAATTGTAATATCAAATAATCACGCTGTACAGGAACTTATGTTGGGGGCCAAAAATCTTATTTTTCAGTGATGTTATGAGCTGCTCTGTTATTAATGCATATGCATATGCAATTAACTTTATCAGCCTATAGGAGACTTTTATTTTTGGTATTTTGTGTTGTAGTAAGTAAGGATACCAAGAAAGAGATGAATGGTGAATGGTGAAAGCGAAAGTTGTCTGTGTTGTTTAAAACGCTTTAGATTATTTGTATTTTCTTTTGCTTTTGTTTTGTTGACAGTATGTGCTGAAGGGGTGGTGGACTGGACTTTCTTTGGTTTTGTAACGCCATAGACCTCTCTGTTTTTGCTGAGCTTGTTTTGATTTAATTGTAATATACTTATTGCATGGTCAGAATGATTTTGTTCTTCTCGAGAAGACATGAAATTTGTAATGTGTAACTACGTATTTAAGAGAATATTCCCAAAAGCAGTAAAGAGACACCTAAAATGTTGAAGGAACAGACCAATCCAGCTCAGAGCACTGATGTCAGATACCTGAGGAGAACAAGCAATGTTTAAGTGGATTAGTGCTGAATGTTGCTACTAAGTAAGTTATGAGAAACTCAACTGTAAATACAGATTCTGAGAATAAATAAAGAGCTCTCTAAGCCTCAAAATTGATTTTAGTAACTCAGTTCCTTTATTTTTTGGTGGGTAAGCATTAGTTTATATAAAGGTTTTAAAAAAGTGCTGCTATGTTTATACAGCATAATAACAAGAAGAGAGGGAGGAGAGAAACCAGGTGCCACCTCTGGGTGGAGGAACTGGCGGGGCAGGATTCTGGAGATGCCTCCCCTGTCTTGGTGTTTCGATAATGCATGCCAAATCTACTGGGGTAGGTCTCAGTGCATCTCCACCTCTCTCCCTGAGTCAGAAAGTACCGTGTTTCTTGTCTTCAATTTAGGGTACCAACAAGAGAGTTGCCATTACAAACTTTAAAGCTTTATAGCAAGCTAACAATCTGAAACAACTAAAAAACAACCAATGACATGTAAACTAATCTGCTGTGCTTTCACCTGGTGCTTCTTCAGATCCATCCATTGTATGATTCCCTTTAATGTAGCCATGATCATTGCAATTTTAACATTAGTTAATGAAACAGCCTTTGCACATACCTCTATTTTACAGGTAGATGCATGTATATTTTATAGGAATTTAAGGCTAAACCAAGCCTGGCTTTGACTGTAAACTGTGTGGCTTCAGATGAAAATCTTGTTAATGACATGCAGTGAAAGGTTATTGCACAGATAAGAGCTTTTAAGCTAAAATTTGATGACTCAACCTGTATGCTCCACTTTTATAGTTGTGCAGTGCATTGTGTTCCACTCAGCTTACCAGCTAAAAGTAAAAAAGTAAACAGCAAAAAGAAGTAAAGAGCAAAAAAAAAAACCTAAAGGCTGACCTGACTAGGGGTCCTCATCTTTGTTTGTTGTTGCTACAAGCCAAAAGGAAACTCTCCCATACTGGGGATCCTCCACTTTTACAGAAGAAATGTCCACCCCCCAAAAAAAAAAAAATACATAACACTACAGACCAACCAAGTAACAAACTGGAGGGAAGCCATCTAAACCAAGGATTGTGTCTGAGTGTTAGCTGCTCTGATATCCAATTAGGTCAGCTACAAGTGGAGATGTAAGTAAAATTGGGAGGCAAATACTCAAAAATTAGACCATTTCTGGACCATGTAGTGAGGAGTGAACTATCATGGTGATGAATAAAATAAAAATAGATAGCCATGAAAATCTAAAGGAAAAGATGGAATCCTGCCCTGGATGATAGTTGGATGGAAAAAAAATCCTCAACCCATGAGGAGACAAATTTTGAAACCTATTTTAAAGTGACTGGTGAAAAAAAATGGATAAAGCAAATGTTGACCTGAAAATGTAACTAAGCACATTTTAAAAGGAGAAATAGAACCAAGACAGCAACTGGCATATTAAAAATCACCACCATATAAATTGCTGTCATATGCCATATGTCATACCAATCAGAAAGAACAATAAATCAATATGGTTTATATTAGAACCGGTGATCAGGTAATCTGACTTATAGGGAAATTCCTCAGTCTCCACTTAGTGTTGGAAGATCTCAGTATGGACTCTCAGAATGGGTGGTGTGGGAAATGAAGATACCAGGTAGTTGTATGTGTTCGTGTTTCAGTATCATCCTCATGTTTCTGGAAAGAATCTACTACGTGAGGAGGAAAAAAAACTGTAAGCTTTTCTAAAGATCTTGCTGAAAAAGGAACATGCGGACCTGAAAATATTTTTTATGTGCTTAGTGAACTGGAAAACAGTAAAAAGCCAACAAAAGCCTCTGTAAAAAACACCTTCTTTAAAAGGGCCCCATATAATCAGCAGTTCCATTAAAATGAAAGGACAACCCAGAATGAGAATGATCAAAAACAGGAAATATTAAGAACAGCCATAACTGGAAAAGATGCACAAGAAAAGAAACAACAGTTCAAACTGTAATGAATGAAGCACACTGATGGTGTAATTTGTAAAAACCAATGGCAATACTTTTAATGCAAATAAAACCAACACAATTCTGTTCTCACAACACCAATACTGGTCCTTGCGTATCTAATCCTTTAAATTAAGTACTTTCATTTCTGACTAATCAGAAACTTCTTCAGAATACATAACCATTCCAAAATGGAAAATTATATAGTCAAGCAACTTACGCCTTCAATAAACAATCACCCTATCACAACCAATGTAGAATACATAATACATAAGCCTGTAAAAAGATTTTAGGGACTCAGATAAAAACATTTTTTGAAAGACTACATATGAATTCAAACTATATACACCCATCCTATATAAAATTATAAAATAATCCATATAAAGCATATTGAAACATCATAAAAACAACATTTATCTCTCTAGTGCTTTCAATTTTAAAAAACATGTTACAGAAAGGGATTCATTCAGACCATGTCTTTCAGTAGCATTGGTCCTGATATGCCATAATGTTTCTTGTTTTTCTAAATTGAGTGTCCAATGGGCCCCCCGACCCTGTATTCCATCACCTCAATAAGAAAAAACTTGAATGAATGGTCACTAAATTCTAGAATATGTTTAGCCAAAGTGTTTGTTTCTTTCTTATTTTTTATGTCCCTTAGATGTTCGTATATTCTATTTTTAGTTTTCTTTCTGTTTTTCCAATATAGAATCCTTTACATTTGTCACAATACACTATTCTTTCGGTGTTGGAATCACATTTATTATTTAATTTCACTTGCATCCTGTTTATACTGAATGTGTTACCCTCAAGAATGAATGGGCAATAGTGGCAAGCTCCACATTTTCTCATACCTCCATTCATTGTATGGTGGCATCCCTCCTCATATGTCTCAAAAATGTTCTTTAAGCACCTTCCCTTCCTGTATACTCTAGTGGGTAATTACCCCAGTTTATTGTGAACATCTTTATTACTGGATAAGGCCACCCAATTTTTGTATAAAATATCCTTAATGAAATTGCTGGATGCATTAAATGTTGTGATAAAGGCTATTTTAAAATCCCTTTGTTCTGTGTGATAAGATGTTAGAGTTGACAAAACCCTTCCCTCATTGTTTTCAGTTGGATTATTGACCCTCTCAAATCTCAGAGGGTAGGTGGTCACATTAATTTGAGAATTGTTGAAATGGTTATTGTCAATAGTGTCCCTCTTCTTAAGAAGTGGTTTAAAATACCCAGATTCTCTTTTTTTAATTACTTCTAGCATGACATCTCTGACCAGCCTAGCTGGATATCCCCTGCTCAAAAACATTGTTTTCAGAATATCACATTAATTTAGAAATGACTCAAAGCCGGATACCATTTGTGCAGCCCTCACAAACTGCCTCTTTACAACACCTTTCTTCTGTTTGTAGGGGTGCCCACTAACAAAGTGTAGAAAGCCATTAGAGTAGGTTGGCTTTCTATAGATTTCAGCCAGAAAACATTTCAAAGTGGGATCTTTAATCAATTTCACATCCAAATAAGCAATTTCATTATGATCTATAGAATGGGAACATTTCAAAAAGCATATTGACTCATTAATGTATTTGATAAACTCAGTAATCATGCTTACAGGTCCATTCCAATAAATAAAAATATCATCCAAAAATCACAAATAACTTCGACAATAACCATAGTATGGGGAATTGACAAGACATCTTTGTTCCCATTCTAACATTACTATGCTAGCATAAATGCCACCACATGACACCCCCATAGCAACCCCTTCCATTTGTAAATAAAATTAATTGTTAAACAAAATAAAGTTATTCTTCAACACTGTTTCTAGTAGTTGTTCTAATGTGTTAATAGCTCTTTGTTGTAAACCTACTATTAGTAGGAAATCAGAGAACCATGCAAGGCCTATATTATGTGGAATGGGTGTATACAATTCCTTCACATCAATAGTGATAAAAATGCCATCCATCAAAAATTCAAGCCTATTTATTCTGTCAATGAAATCCCAAGAATCCTTCACTATAGTCGACTCATCTTTCAATAAATTATTTAGTTTAACATCAATGAACTTAGCAATGGGGTGTGTTATAAAACCCCTAGAATCAACTATGGGTCTCATGAGTGGATGGACCAAGTCTTTGTGGATCTTGGAGAGACCAAAAATTGTTTTAAATTTAGGGTAAGCTACACAGCCTTTTATCACAACAACAACAATGCATCCAGCAATTTCATTAAGGATATTTTATACAAAAATTTGGTGGCCTTATCCAATAATAAAGATGTTCACAATAAACTGGGTGAATTACCCATTATAGTATACAAAAAGGGGAGGTGTTTAAAGAACATTTTTGATACATATAAAGAGGGATACCACCATGGAGTGAATGGATGTATGAGAAAATGTGGAGCTTGCCACTATTGCCCATTCATCCTTGAGGGTAACACATTCAGTATAAACAGGATACGAGTGAAATTAAATAATAAATGTGATTGCAACACCGAAAGAGTACTGTATTGTGCTATTTGTAACAAATGTAAAGGATTCTATATTGGAAAAACAGAAAGGAAACTAAAAAATAGAATATAAGAACATCTAAGGGAAATAAAAAAATTAGAAAGAAACAAATGCTTTGGCTAAACATATTCTAGCATTTAGTGACCATTCATTCAAGTTTTTTGTTATTGAGGTGATAGAATACAGGGTCGGGGGGACCTTGGCCTCTCAATTTAGAAAAACAAAAAAACATTATGGCAAATCAGGACTAATGCTACTGAATGGCCTTTTCTGAATGAATCCCCTTCTATAACATGTTTTTTAAAATTGAAAGCACTAGAGAGATAAATGTTGTTTTTATGATGTTTCAATATGCTTTATATGGATTGTTTTATAATTTTATATAGGATGTGTGTATATAGTTTGAATTCATATGTAGTCTTTTATAAAATGTTTTTTATTTAAGTCCCTAAAATCTTTTTACAGGCTTATGTATTATGTATTCTACATTGGTTGTGATAGGATGATTGTTTATCGAAGGCGTGACTTGCTTGACTATATAATTTTCCATTTTGGAATGGTTATGTATTCTGAAGAAGTTTCTGATTAGTCAGAAACGAAAGCACTTAATTTAAAGGATTAGATACACAAAGACCAGTTTTGGTGTTGTGAGAACAGAATTGTTTTGGTTTTATTTGAATTAAAACTATTGCCATTGTTTTTTTTACAAATTATACCTTCAGTGTGCTTTATTCATTACAATATGACTGGAAAAGATCTTCACATGATTCAAATTCTTGGGAGCCTCCTTGGTTCATTCCCTTAGTTGTGGGAAGTTCTCCATGTGGAATCTTACTTGACATGGTGTGTGAGGTTGGGATCTTTGATCATGCTAGGTGTTTTTCTTTCTGGGTGCCATTCTCCTTGTGTTTCTCTGCTGGTGAATTCCTTGTCCCATTGATTTCTGTGACGTCCAAATCTATGTTGAGCTCATGGCGGGTAGAGATCAAAGGAGGGGGACTTCCATGAGCTGGGGACTCTTCAGTGTCTTCCAGAGACGGTGAGTCCATGGTTCTAGGTAGAAAGTGTTCCTTATCAAAGAACATTGTATGTCCTGAATAACATAAAATACATGCAACCACAAAAGGGGTTAAGAACCTCAGCTTAGCCTGGCATGCCATTTTACTATAAATTGATTATGTTTTTTAATAGGCCAAATTTTAAGTGATACTCTACTGGAAAAAAAAACATGCTCTCTAACAGGGTATTAATGTATATGTATTAACTTATTAAACAAAACAAAAAAAAAATCTGCTCCCTTATTGCAGCATATTAAACTGCTGTTAAGTACACAATGAAAAAAGCTATACATCAGCCATCTTATTTACACTAGCAAAATGCAGCTGTTTAACAAGCATAACATATACAAGCAAACAAACAAAATATAAGTAAGTGAAAAGGAAAAAAAGTAGCTGAAATAGGAAATTTAACTGTAGCAATTACAAAAACTTTGCATTTTTCTTTTCCTGTGCTAATCACAGTTCAAAACATATGTTTAGCTAGTGTAGGATAAAAAATTAATAAAAAGTAATACAATTGTCTGTCTGTATGTGTGTGTGTGTGTGTGTGTGTGTGTGTGTGTGTGTGTGTGTGTGTGTGTGTGTGTGTGTGTGTGTGTATGTGTGTGTAATTCTTGACAGAGTCAACAATAATGGGAATAAAGACTCAAAATCTGTGACAATTTTTAAATATAATCCTAATTCACTTAAAAAGTTAAGGTTTTTCAATAAATATGCATTTTCTGAACAATGAACAGTTTGAAACTATAATGACTTTATTTATTGACTGATGGCAACCCTCAGTGATTAAAAAGATCATCAAATATTTTTTGTGGGATAGAAGAAAAATATGAGGTGAAATCAGCGATGTTCTGCAAAATTAGATACAACTAAGAATGGTTGATTTGCAGCGCCTTCTGCTTTATGTAAGTTTCTTTAATTTGATCCTAGTGAAATTACATGAAAAATGCTCTAATTTGCGAGGCATATTACTGTGTGTGTGTGTGTGTGTGTGTGTGTGTGTGTGTGTGTGTGTGTGTGTGTGTGTGTGTGTGTGTGTGATTCTGAGTTTGGATATAATTGTGAGAGACTGTCTCTGGTTCTGCATTTGTTTTGTGTGTGAGTATATGTAACTGTGAGTGTGTGAAAATTTAGGTCCATAGGTATATACTAGGCTAACGGCCACCAGGATCTTTATAAGCCTAGTTATGTAATCCAATTCAGTTCTGTCCCTGTGTTTTATGGGTACATATCAGGAGGAGGTATGTTAGTTAGGAAGTTTCTAGAGGTTATGTTTCTGGGGGACATGTTAGTTTGTGCATAACTGTCTGCCTCTGTCTGTCAGAGATATGGTTTCATTTCCGGAGAAAATTTCCAATTTGTCATCCATTGGTCAAGATTATGCTTAAATGGGTTATGGATGGATTCTGTTTCACATGGATGGTGAGTCTTTTTTAGACCAAGGGACTCCTCTGACACACATCTGTCTCTCCAACATGTCTTATTTATGTCACAAGCAAAATTTAAATCCTTGCAGCTAGTGGTTCTGATTCTATTTGTTTTGCAGTTGTGCAAAAAGTACATCAGAGCTGTATCTGAGGATGCTTTGTATGTCTGATATAGATCGTCTCTCAGTAACCTGCAGGAGACAGAGTATAGAGATAGGGCTTTAAGGTGCTCCATATATAGGACAATGTGTTTATACCCTTGATTGTCCTGGTAAGAAACCTTTGTGGGTGTTCCAGTTGTTGCGTATGTTTAGTCAGGTAAATTCTGAAGGAGGCATTATACTCAATGATGGGTCTGATAAAGCTGAATAAAGTGGTACTATGACATCCTTAGACCTGGATTCCATGCCTTTACTTATAAGATGGGCAACACAGAATATTTAGATATTGTATATTTTGAATGTGAAATAAGTCTTCCATCACCAATCAAATATCCTGTAGCAAATTTGAAACGTTAGGCAGAAGAACCATTTTACATCAAAAATACTTAACAAATGTATATACAAATAAGAAAGCAAATACAAAACAATTTAACAGATAACCCATTGTGTAAACTCAGCAGTACCTCCAAGACTGGGTGCTACAAGGGAATAACACATCTTCCAGGTATGTGAAAACGCTCCACCTGTGGCAACGAGCTTCCCAAAACACCTAGGCAGTTAAATATTTCCTTGCAATGCCCACCATGGATGGTATTATTGCATACTTGATTTTGGCTGGATGGACAAAAGTGGAAGGAATGAGAATAGATGGACAAATCAAACTGGTTGGGGTAGGCGGGACAATGCCAATCTAGCACTGGTTGTCTACCAGTAATGCTCTTGAATTTCTGTTTTTTTTTAAGTCCCTAGTTGGACCCAGAAAGCATATGTGGTGTCAAGATAGTTAGGTAATGGTGTTCACCGCTATGTATGCTGCTTGAAGTGGGAGAAATTGCAGGGGTTTATGGAAGTGTCCTGTTAGTTAGAGAGGTCCAGAGCTCACAATGAACAAGGTGAATTATGTGCGAGAGAGGCAAAACAGGCTGTGGATCGAAGGATGCATGTTAACTATGTCTCTGTCATAAATTCAATAGTGAAGCTACAGTTAATACTTGAAATGTCTCTTTTAACGTCCCAATATGTAGAAACTTCAGTGGATCACTTTACATTACATTGCATAACATATTGGAGCTGTACCCTTGTTTATAGTAGCACTCTGGGGTACTTTAACCCAATTAACGAAGAATGCAAGTTAGGCAAAATATGTAGCAAGTTTATAGCAGATACCTTGATAAGCAATCATTGTGTGCCTTTTTCAGTAAATACATCATACTAAGATGAATACATCCTGGAAATAAATTTCTAAACTATAGTTTATAAAAACACACCACCAGTCAGATGTATTAAGTAACAGTTTGTTTGCAGAACTTCAGACACATGCACATTGTTTTTCAAGGAATCCAGTGTGTATGACTAGGCTGTAAGACTGATAAACACTGATGATTTTAAAGTTTTCATGCAACGATTATCCCTGCCTTGAATGCATAAACAAACTGCAAAGAACTTGCTCGGGTTGTAACATTTAATAGATTTTGTTTTATGCAACAGTCTTATTTCAAAAAAGAGCAGCACTTACACTCCATACATGTAAATGGGATTCGATCATTGAGTTAATTATGTAGTCCTATTAATGTAACATATAGATTTCTGACATGTCTTATGCTGTTTCTGATTTGTGCTTTCTTGAATATATATTCAAAGCAGGAAAACAATAGTGGAGTGCACTTAAGAAATAAAAGAGTATACTTCTTACACCCACGTTTTTCTTTCTCTTTTACTCTACTAGAAGCTACATGCAGACAAAACAAACAACTAGTTTATAATTATTCTGCACAAACTTGTTGCCAGATGGTGAGATGTGGATACTATGTATAGTAATAATAAATGAAAACACTTGCTTTGAAACAAAGGGGAGGAGGCTGAGTAGATATTAACTACTGGAGGGAATGCATTATTCAGACTTATTCACAGCCAGCACAGGTGAATGATTATTATTAGTTGAGAGGTACACAAAGACACCCAGAGCCTGTCCTTACCCTTGGAAGCAAAGAGTTTTGATTAGTTTTACCTGATACAGCAGAGATACAAGCCATATTATTTTGACAATTGCTTGAACAATGCTCTTTGGTGGTGGTGGGATGCTATTTTTCACAATATAGTGCATCAGAGATGGAAAAAAATCCCCATTTTAGGAGAATGCCTGCAGTAAATAACCGATAAAACACTGCTCTTAGGTTGAGGGAGAGATTATGTTTAAAATGATTTGCCAGTGAGCATAATCATACCTTGTTACCACAACACCTGATGCATAAACCGATGATGTTTTAATCTTTTTAACATTAAAAAAAACTTTTAAATTTGCTGATGCCACTGAATATAAACAATGAACTTGAACTTCTGTGGTATCAGAATAGGAAAAGCTTTGTGTATATACAGATTTTAATGGACACAGCATCAGACGTGAGATGACGTATCCGTTAAATTCTATGAACGCACCTCACGCTGTCCCTGTGTGACATCCTCTTAGGATAGCATAATAAATAGCTTACAAACTGGTTTTTTTTTTATATGCTTCAAAAACATAAGCAGTAACACCAGGAAAATGTTTTGCAGCACTTAAGTCATCAGATGTCGTAAAGCTAGCATGAATGATGGCAAAACACTTTAACCCTAGAAAGTACAATACAGCTGAGATGCAAACAGTCTTCTAATGCACACTATATAGATTTCAGGAAGCTAGAATACTTTCACTGCACAGTTACTTAAGTGCTGCTCCTTGTGGGAGGTGGTAACTATGATTCACTGTAGACTGCATTGCATCAGAGATTTAAGCAATCTAAGTTTGTGACATGCTGAATAGATTGCAGATCATTTCTCAAAGATGTTATGTATACATGTAAAACTGCACTAAGTTTTTATACTAGTTACATCAAACAGTCGAAGCAGATGTTATATGTTGCCTAGAGTAGTTTATAAAATAAATACGTGTGTATAACATGTTTGTATACAAGGGTATATAATTACTGTAGGTTCCTATGTATAATTATATAATATCAGGTAAGGCCCTAACACTCAGGGTTGCCTTTAGCTGTCTTTTTTGTTTTCATGGGGAGAGTGCCAGTGTACATAGTTTTTATATATCATGCATATTTTGTCTTTAGGTTTAACTGTGTGTTTGTGGTGAACACAATATCATGACTTACTTCTGCCATCTAAGATCACAGTTGATAAGAAATTTTAGAAAGACAAGGAGATTTGCAAAAGTTCAGAAGGACACTGGTAGAAAAGCTTTCTCTAAAAAATTAGCTAAGCTGCACTCATAAAAGCCTGACATTCTGACAGCATTTTCAAGCCTGAAACAGAAACCATGAGCCTTCAAAATGTTCTTCTAGCTTCCTGCTATGTACAGCTATTTTGGTGAACTATGGATATATTTGTTATTATGCATTTTTTTTTCTTTTTCATACGGTTTTCACTGTAGTATTCAGGAAGCAAATTATTAAACTGCAAAGGTTTATGTGAGAGCAGGTCTGTGTTAGTTTCCCAATTAAGGTACATATGGGAGATACTAAATTAAGACTTTAGCGCAAGATTGTCAGGACCCTAAGGAAGTTGCGTTACCTGCACTTCACAGGCCTTGGAAGGAAGCCCAAAGCTTTTCACCTGCAGACTAATGCATAAGGGATTTCTCCCTGGTTACTGCAGACCAATAACCTAAGATGCTATGTAGTGACATGAAAAGCAGCCCTTGTCCCTGAAGAAAACAAAAATAAGAGAATGGATTTTCCATATTCATCAAGCCGTTTGCTTAAGGGACTGTTTGCTTCCTGCTAAGTTTGGTCTATAGCAGACATTTGAATTTGTTCTCATGTACTGGCATCACAAGTTGTGATGCCTTGATTTTGTATTTAACACTCAGTGGAAAATAATAATGATTTTTTTTAATTGACACTGTACACCATGTAATAAGAAGCATGCACCTACATTAAATGTTAATATGATAGTCTACAGCATCATTCATTAAAAGATCTGATGCTATAAGTATCTTGAAATTAGAAACAATTACCTGTAAAGAATTGTGTACAGATGAATAAGCAGCACTGACTAGCATGCACTACTTTTGACACTAGCTGGACTGTGCTCCACTGCTTGGCCTTTAAACACTACTTAAATATATCCAAGGACATATATGCAACCTTGCCAGACATACCCAAATATTGTGAACATGGCAGATATGCTAATACACACACATACACACACACACACACACACACACACACACACACACACACACACACACACACACACACGAGCACACACACACACACACACACACACACACACACACACACACACACACACACACACACACACACACACACACACACACACACACACACACACACACACACACACACACACACACACACACAAACACACACACACACACACACAGACACACACACCACACACACACACACACACACACACACACACACACACACACACACACACACACACACACACACACACACACACAGCTGGACCCAGAACTAGGCAACCTAGGCAGTTCCCTAGAGTCTGCTGGCAAGGGCCTACCACAACATTTAATTTTTTTAATTAAAAAGAAAAATTGAAATTAGATCTATGTTGCATTCTTTTTTATGAAGATACTCTGCATCTGTGTTTGATCAATGCACACACATGCATGCACATTGCTGCTGCTTCTATGTGTGCGTCAATGCACACATGTTTTAAGTTCCTGTTTCTCTTTCATCGTTCTCTTCTTCTTTTGCACATGCAGAATTTAAACTTGCTTGAGGTTTCTTCAACCGAGACATGTATCTTCCTTCTGTAAGGTGTGCGATCTGTGTGTGTGCGTGTGTGTGTGTGTGCATGTGTGCATTGCGTGTGCTATGTGTGTGCGTGTGTGCGTGTGCACGTGTGTGCCTGTGTGCGTGTGTGTGCGTGTGTGCATGTGTGGGTGTGCATGTGTCTGTGTGCGTGTGGAATGACCCAGTTAGGGATGGCAGGTTAGTTAATTAACTTGCTCAGGCTCAAACTCTGTACCTTGGTTACAGGAGACAAGAACCTGAATCTTCCACACCAGCTGCAAATCTTTTTCAAGAAAATGTGAGTTTCAGTGCATTTTCTAGAAAGTGTGAGTTTCAAGGGAAGAAGCGTTTACTGTTGCTCATGCTACGTCTGCTTTCAATGTGCACCTGTTTCTTTAGCAAATGGTTATGCTACAAAACCTGTGGTCCTGAAGGGTTCTACTAGATTGCTGTTACTGTGTTGTATTTTAAGGGTGGGTGTGGGTGCTGCATTCCTGAGTGTATCCTCCTTTGGATGAAATGCCTACTACCCATGAACCTGTTGACAGTTTGCCAGCCACACCGTATTGCAATATTACCTGCTTACCATTTTTTAAAGTACCGTAGGCAATTTATTTTTCAAGGGCAGCAGACACTGAGTTTATAGATGGAACACTAAAATATAAAGTTGTTTGCTGGCAACAACCTCTTCACTGTTTGCAGATCTCTTTAATGTGGAATTATTTGGTTGACTTTTATTTCTAAACAGATTGTGCACATTGATTGATATTGGTTGATTGCAATGGCAGAAGTTTGAGTGGCCTTTTATGGTTGAAATATTCTGAAATGGGTAGTTTTGTCATTATTGTTTAATACATTTTTTCGTTGCTTACTAGAAAAATGTTCAAAATTACAAATTTAAAACACACTGTAACAAGTAGTTCTGTATTTTACAAGGAGTATAATTTAATACAATCAGGAAGTTGAAACAAAGAACACGCGCATGTATGCATGGTCCTAAAAACGTATGCAAGGGATCTGTGGTTTGAAAATAGCCCAAAGATAAACTTAATCTGACACTGGCTAGATGCATTTCCTTTGAATGCTGTTTCAAGTGCAGAGAAGGTTACTTTTCATGCTGTCTTTTTCCATTGTGAGACTATTGTTTTATTTATCAAATGGCTATCAGTGTTTGTGCTATAAATTTAAAATCATAGTTTTAAATTAAATCCAAATATCTGTAAAACTTGTAGAAATAGAGAAGAAAATTGTGTGCACACTGACCTCACTTAAGCAGAGTTCATAGTGACTGGGGAGAAATAGCCAAGTAATGGGGCACTGGAATGGCTACCAGTCGGGAGGTCCCAATCTATTACTCTGCCTAGGGCCCCATTTGATCATGCTCCTGCTACACACGCACGCGCACACACACACACACACACACACACACACACACACACACACACACACACACACACACACACACACACACACACACAAAAATGTAACTATTTATTTTTTTATTTATTTTACATTTGTTTACTGGGAGTGTCCAGCTGGTCTTAATAGCCCATTTTTAGTGACGGCCCGGGGAGAAAAGCTCCAGTAAAATAAGAAGAAAACAAAAAAATGCAAAAAATATAACAGAAATATATATATATATATATATATATATATATATATATATAGACTAACATAGACAATACTAAAGAGATATACAGAGCTATAGAGATAAGAAAAAGTTCAATGCAAAAATGTACAATAATGTACAATATACATTCCAATTGCAGTATACAATTCCACTTAAGAACTATTTACAAAACTGAATTGTTGATACCAAATAGTAAACAGTTTTGAACAATTCTTATAAAAAATAGGATTCAGCTGCAGGATGGTATTATAAATATAAAATAGCAGATAGTAGTGAAACAAATAAATAAATGAAAAGCCTGTAAAAAGTCACAGACATTTCCAATAGGTATCCCAGGCAGTACGGAGAGACTTGTTATAGTCCTGCCTGAAGGATTTTCTGCAGAAATAATTTTTTCAATGTCATTCCACATATCTGCTTCATTTGAATATGTTCCATATGACATGATGTTTAAATGTGTCAGTAGTAGGTAGGTATTTGTTCATACGTTGTCTTTGTAACTGCATAGAGCAAGTCTGTTCCTAAAATCATAGCAACTCAAAAATTACACATTTCTCTCACTAAAAACCTTTTAATATGTACAAGTGAACTGTACAGCGTTTCTTGGAGAATGGTTAAAGCTGGTAGTTTTATTTCAGGAAAACTTGTATTTTACCAAAGGTGCAGGCTGTGTTTAGCATCTGTCTCATAACAAACAATTGTAAATTTCCTGCTGAAGTTATTAATTTTGACACTTTCATTTGCATAAAGTAACCCATCTTGAAATGGTGTACATGAGAAATATGATTACGTACTCAGTCATGTATTAAGCTAATACTAAGATGAGCACATTCTTAATAATTTTACTTTTTGTCTCCACTGTTTGTCAATCATTAGCTCCCTCCTGATCAGTCAGTTTGTTCTCCATCAGTGGGGGGATGGTCAGCCAGGAGGGCCCATCATTTAGACAACCATTAGAGGTGGGTCTAGATTTTTTTGTTAGAAAGGTTTATGCTCTATACACATCTAATGAACTACTGAGGATTAGACATGAAATTGGCTGAACATGGAGACTGTCCCTTCACTTCTACAAGGGGTATTCCCTCCAAGCAGCTCTGTCCCTCTTCCTGAAGAAGTTTGGTGGTGGTTTGTATGGTCTGCACTACAGAAAATACACTGTCTTTTCTGGCCCTGGGTGCATTCACTCCTACCCATCCCTCCCCAGCAAGTTTATAAGTCACTCCCCTCACTCTGTCCCCTCCCTGCTTGGCTCTTCTTGTGCTGGGAGTGCTAATCGAACCCTTGTTGTCTCTGGCAGAACCAGGGCTCCATCCCTCTCCACCATGAAACAATTCAAGCTTCTTAGTAATCTGCCTTGCAGTAATAGCTGTGATTTAATTAAGGATGAAGAGAAGAAGAGACCATGAAAAGACACTCACAAACTGTTCTGGCTGCTTTTTCATATGCATAATTTGACCATTATTTAAATCTTGTTTATTAATTATACTCTTTATGCAGATGACAAGACAAAATAAATCTGTAGAAAATGATATCACACTGAGGTGCTATAATATAAACTACCTGAACCTAGGTTAATAATAATGACAGTTACCTTTAGTGCTGTTTATATGCTGGTTTGTGCAAAAAGGGACCATCAAAATGAAAAGCAAGCTACAAATTTCTGGTAAAAGGCAGTGGAAGGGCAAATAATGACAGAAGTAACTTGCAATTAACAGTATTAAAGTACAGCACAATGTTCCTACTATGAGACATTGCAGCAGATTCTCTGTTGCTTAATTTGTAAATATTCTGTATTAGCAGTAGGATTTGGGCATATGAGAACTTGACTACAACTTTGAAATGGGAATAACATCAGTTGACAGGTTGCTTACCTTCTTCAATTTCTATTCAATATTTTAAGGAACTAATCTCCTAACTATCGGAGACATTTATTTATTGATTGTTGATTTATCTGACTGTCTGTCTGCCTATCTGACTGTCTGTCTGCCTAATTTCTATCTATCTAGCTACCTTATTTCTGTCTGTCTCTCCGGCAGTCTACCTATCTTTCTCTCTACCTATCCTCATTTAATCTGTGTTGTGGGGAAAAAGTGTGCTCCTGCAGCAGGATTAAGGTGATGCATTGATATGGTTCCTTTTTTGTTTTGTCTGTGTGTGTGTCATGTCTGCATGAAGGAGAGGTGATGCTCCTGCATCCAGCACCTTCATTAGTTTTCACATTCTTCAATAACTTAGTTGTCGTGCAGCTGCAACAAAGATTTGGATGCTTTAAGTTTAAATCCTAGTTGTCACATAATTCTTTAATTTTGTGCTCTTGTGTGTAGACCACAGACATTGCATCTAATGCTCCTAATTGTTATGACAGTGCATCTGAAAACTGGATCAGGATATAGGGAATGTTGGTACAATTTCTCCTTTCCCTGATTTCCTGTTTGTTTGCTTGCTTGCTAGTAAAACTAGATAAACCTACTAAGCTGAAGTGCCTCTTTTTTAGAGATGACCAGGGAGCACTGTCTGATGAAATCACTTGGCCCAGAGTCACAGTCAAAGACTTGGTTATCTAATGTTTGTATAAACCGAATTCCAAAGTTGGAAGTGAGGTGCAAGTCTATTTTAATTCCATATTAAGTGAGAATGAGTGAAATTTAACAGGAGGCTGTGCCATTATTTGGAGACAGCACATAACAGAGTTACTATGAAGATTTAATACATGTGGAGTCTTACATCAGAAAAGAGATTCATCATAAGAATTTGATATAGTTGAAGTCTTAGCAAGAAAATAACTTGCATGTAGACTTCTAGTTGGCCTGTGATACTTATATAAATTCTGATTAGGTGTTTATCTGGGTTGTATAGAGTATGTTGGGATATGTAAATAGAAATATACTTAAGTATGGAGTTAGGAGGTCACAAAATGCATCAGACATCACAAACCACATCAAGGACATTTCTCTAGTAGATCCTAGGTCATCACAGTCAAGAGTTTAGTCATGTGTGCTATGGTGCCAAATTACTCAGCAGGGAGACATGTAAGGCTACCCACCACCAAATCTGTCTATTCTATTTTAACATTGCTCCAAGCATGATATGTGTAACTGAGCTACAAAATATAAGTATCTTTTGATTATTTTAACAGATTACTGTTTTTATAATTTAATATATATAAAGCACTTTGTCTATTCAGAATCTTCAGAAATCTTTATCTGTTTAAAAACTTTCAGAATCTGTAGTGCTTGTTGTCTTAGGCTATTGTATAAACTGAAACATTTACTCTGTGTAATTATCTCTTGGCTAGTGGGGGCTGGTTCTTTTGTGTTCTTGTAAAAAAAAAAAAAAAAAAAAGTTGTTGTTCTGGTCTTTGGTGCAGGCTGGAGAAGTTGTTTGACCGCAACTGAGCTACAAAATATAAGTATCTTTTGATTATTTTAACAGATTACTGTTTTTATAATTTAATATATATAAAGCACTTTGTCTATTCAGAATCTTCAGAAATCTTTATCTGTTTAAAAACTTTCAGAATCTGTAGTGCTTGTTGTCTTAGGCTATTTTGTCCCACCCTCCCTCCCTGTTGGTGTCTTGCTCTTATACTTGGTGGCTTTGCAGTTGTGACACACCTCCCAGTCTAGTGTCATTAGCTCATTCTTCTTAATACAGAGAGAACATTTGATAAGGCCTTCTGTTCCTCCTTTTTACCTTTTCAAAAAGTAAAACAAAACTTTTTTTTTTTTTCGCCTGAACCTTCTTGTGTTCTGACTGTCCTTCTCAAACATATTGGAAATATACAGTATATTTCAGAGCATTTGTTATAACTGTATTTGCTATAACTGATTTAAGTATTTTTTCTGGCTTTTGAATATTTACTGCTTAGCGACTGCATCTTAGCCTGTTTATACAGCTCTGCATTCTATTTAAACTGTTTTTGTGTTGATTAACTGTTTTGCACTCTTAAAAAGTTATTTGTTGCTTAATTTTACCTGTAGGCTAACACACTCAAGTGTGCTAGCCACTTAAAAGCATTTATAGCATTTACTGTCTGTTTTTTTTCCTTGTCTCTGTAAAAAAAAAAAAAAAAAATAAAAAAAAATCTCTTGTTTTCCCACCTTACTGAACTAGAGTAGTCCAATTTCAGAGTTGCTGATCCCTGGGCTTTGTTTTTAGTTCCTGTTACTGATCCATTGCCTTATTAGGAAGGAGGGAAGTTTCTTTGCTTACCAGTGAGAGTGGGAAGCACTGAGCAGCCTTTTTGTCCGAATTGGTGAAGTTTCAGGCAGAAACTAGTAGTCTATTGGTCGTTTTGGGCCAATTCCTAGCTCCTTTCTGCCCCCTGCTATAAAACACGCTAAACACGAGTTTTCCAGCTTGTACCAACTCTGCACAGATCCTCGTGGTGGCCTGCAGAGTGATCCAAGCAGCAGAGAGCTAAAAGAGTGACTTTCTACCAGATATAAGTATTTTTGTGGCTTTCCCACTGTTATTAAGCTAGCGACTGCATTTCGCCTGTTTTACTGCTACTTTAAGTGATTTCTGCATTTTACACTGTTTATTGCACTTTAAGTTACTAATTGTTGCAAATTGTTTCTGTAGGCTACACACTAAAGTGCGCTAGCCGATTTACAGCATTTATAGCATTTACTGTCTGTTTTTTTCCTTATCTCTGTAATAAAACAAAAAATCTCTTGTTTTCCCACTTTACTGAACTAGAGTAGTCCAGTTTCAGAGTTGCTGATCCCTGGGCTTTGTTTTAGTTCCTGTTACTGATCCATTGCCTTATTAGGAAGGAGGGAAGTTTCTTTGCTTACCAGTGGGAGTGGGAAGCACTGAGCGCCTTTTGTCCGATTTGGTGAAGTTTCAGCCAGAAACTAGTAGTCCATTGGTCGTTTTGGGCCAATTCCTAGCTCCCTTCAGCCCCGTGCTATAAAACACGCTAAACTGTACTGCTGATCTAACCAGCATATCCTATAACTGAAAAGTTCATCTCTACTTGATTCCCAAGTAGACTATTCTCTATCTGTAAAGCCTAGCACTTACTCCTACAGTACTTGCACCTTGATAAAGCACTCTTATTATAGATAGTACCCCACCAGCCTAAAACCCACTTCCGCCGGAGTCCTTTGAAAGTTCTTTATCTACTACTTCTAGTATGTCGAGGATCAGTTGCTAGTGTCCTCTCCAGCTCAACTGGTGAACCTGGGAATATTGAGGCAATGTTACAATTGCCTCATGTACACAGACAATCCTCTCCTTCTCCCACAAAACACAAATACATGCGAGATGCAACTATACGGCCAAACTGGAGGCTGAGCTCTCTCAACATAGGACTGGCAAGACCAGACAGGAGGAGAAGGTAACCACACACAATACATACCCAGTCACACATGGTACCATCACAACTTCAAATCATACACATACTCACACAAAGACATACTCGAGGCTCTGATCAAAAATTTACCAAAACAGCAGAGGCCACCAAAGCAGACACCCAAACAACTACCACCTCACGACCCAACACATGCAACACATAGACCACACAGTCAGAGTGTCAAACAGTCACAGCCCTTAAGGCCAAACAAAATGCCAGACACACTTGTCATTGGTGATTCCATAGTCAGACACACTGACGTCCGCTCACCAGACTGAGTAAGGAGAAGGTCACAGTAAGCTGCCTGTCTGGCGCTAGAATCTGCCACATAACGCAAGCACTCAGGTCTCTCAACAGCAGGTACAAGTACGACTCAGTCATTGTCCACGCTGGTGTCAACGACCTGAGACGTACCTCCTTGGACTACATGAAAGGGACGCCGAGGAGCTCTCTGATTATGTAGCCCAGGCAGGTATGACCCTGACCTTGAGCAGTATCCTACCTTCACCTAGAATGATGCCACAATACAGTGATAAGATGATCAGCTTTAATAATTGGCTTAAATTCTGGTGTCATTCAAAGGGATCCAATGTCTGTCTGCCTGGGATGACATGCTGGACAAGCCACGCTGCTTCGCAAGGGACGGCTTGCACCTGTCACCCTGGGCTTCGGATATTGGCAAAGGCTCTTGCCACCCCATAGTGCCTTTTTAGGCAAGGCTCAAATTCTAAACCTACCACCCTAGAACACCAAAAGGAAAAAAACTAAGGGTAATGCTGCTCAATGCCAGAAGTCTCAATCTCAAGATGCACGCACTCGAGGCCCTTCTCAATATGGAGAACATCGATGTCTGTGCTGTGACAGAAACCTGGTTCAAGGCTCCTGAGAGCACCCCAGCACTAACAGGTTTCACCTCATATCATGCGTTCGCCCCAAAATCCGGACAACACCAAGAAAGGAGGGGTGTCCATATTCATAAAGGACACCCACACCTCAAGGTTGGTGGCAACGCACGATGCATCGGAGACCATCCAGGTGCAATTAACCATAGGCAAGACTGCTCTGCAATTTGTAGCATGTTACAGGCCACCCTCTCAAACTCAGGAACCTCACATGGCCTTCCTGAAAACATTGGAGAGGATAAATGTATCTCCAAACACCATCATACTAGGTGACTTCAACTACCCTAATATAGACTGGGAACACTACTCAAGCCCGAACACTCTAACCCAAAGATTCCTGGAGTTCATAAACTCAAATGCCATGGAACAACTAGTCACCATCCCCACAAGAGGTGAAAACATACTTGATCTCATCATCACGAACATGGGATCAAAATGTTCAACACCGGAAGTATACCCTCACTGGTGAGATCAGATCATAAACTAATCTCGCTGGAGGTCCTCATCCCGCCCCCACCTGAAACAAAAAGACCACAGTGAAAAACTTCTCAAAAGCCGATTTCACACTTCTAAAAACTAGTGTGGTCTCCTTTAAGGCCCCTGAGCCAGTGGTAAACATTACTCAAACCGCTGAATCACTTACAAATGCCTTCTACCAGCACCTACAGGACTGCATGGATCAGGCAATCCCAAACAAAACTAAGACTCTCTGTACCAAAGGCAAGCATCCAGTCTGGTGGACCCCAGCCATAAACAAGCTCTACAACAAAAGGAGGAAGCTACTACAAGATAGAGCAAAATCCTTGAAAGGTAAGACACCTTTGATCATTATAAGTAAAAACTAAGAGCTCTCATAAAATCATCAAAGGCAAATTTTGAGAGAAAAATCGCCAAGGACTCTAAAGACAATCATAAGGCCTTCTTTAGCTATGTTAGAAACCTAGGAGGAAACTCCCAGATATGCTCAGAATTAGTTCAAAATGATGTGAAAATTACTGAACCTACACACATTGCTAACATACTGGCTGACAGGTTCAGTGCAAACTTCTCCCCTCCCCAAAGGAGAGATATCTATTCCAGAGGATTGTAGCCCCCAAACATCTCCAACGCCCAGGTGAGAACTGCCCTCACTAAGGCAAAAAACACAGCATCCATGGGACCGGATGGTGTCCCCGGCTGTGTGCTTCATGAACTCAACGAGGAATTAAACCCACAGTTAGGACAGCTGTTTAATCTTAGCCTCACCTTAGGATACGTACCCAAGGAGTGGCGCACGGCGACTGTGGTCCCACTTCATAAGGGCGGTGCCTCCACAGACCCTGGAAATTACCGCCGCATTAGCTTGACAAGCCTTATCTGCAAAGCCATGGAGAGGATCATAATGGAACTCATAAATAAAGACATAGGGAACTTGCAGACTTTGGATCCAACCCAGTTTGGCTTTGTCAAAGGCAGATCCTGCCTCTTAAACTTGGTTGACTTTTTCGAGACAGTCACCAAGGCCATTGATGAGGGAAAGGCAGTCCATACAGCCTACCTCGACCTGGCAAAGGCCTTCGACACAATACCCCACTCAGGTATCATCGAAAAACTCATCAGCTTGAATGTAAACCCATACATCACAAGATGGGTTGCAAACTGGCTAAGCGACAGAACCCACAGGGTCAGAGTTGCTGGAGCCATGTCAGACTCAAAGCCTGTCACAAGTGGTGTCCCACAGGGCTCAGTCCTGGGTCCACTCTTGTTCGGCATCTACTTTTCTGAAGTACAAGCAAACACAGGAGGGTTATGGCTGACAAAGTTTGCAGATGACTGCAAACTGGGCCATAGTCGAAAACACATCTGACACAGATATCCTCCAGAAGGGCCTCACAGAAACGGATAACTGGTGCCAGAGCCATGGCCTGAAGTTAAACGCCAAAAAATGCATAGTCATACCCTTCGGGAAAAACAAGATTACCCCTAGCTACCATATAGGTGACAATCCACTGAGCACAGAAAAAGTCATCAGGGATCTGGGGACCCAAGTTGCCAGTAGTCTTCGTTTGACACTCATGTTGCTAAAGTAGTTAGGAAAACCTTCTATATCGCCCACCTGATCATGAAGGGATTCACATCTAGATCAAGGGAGGTCATCGTCCCCTGTACTCATCACTCATTAGACCTATGATTGAGTACAATGCCCGTTCGAATGTATCTGACCAGACACCTGATGCAGCTTCAAACCCCCCAAAAGTTCCTCACCAAAAGGATAAAGGGTCTCAAAAATATGTCTTATGCTGCCCGACTGAAAGAACTCCAGCTTTATTCAGTCTCATACCGCTTGCTCAGAGGTGACCTGTGCCTGACATATAAGGCCATGTCAAACCCAGATTTGATGAATATGCTTCACCTCAAAAAATCTAGATCCCTCAGAACCACAAGGGCGGAAGACTTAAACCTTGACACGGTTATAAATAGAACATGCTGGAGGGACAGATTCATCACCCAGAGACTCCCTATGCTGTGGAACAAAATCCCGGTACATGTGAGGCAGAGCACCTCGATGGCCTTGTTCAAGAGGAATCTTGACCAATGGATGGGAGATCGCAGATATACCCCAGGGATTACTTCAGTGTCACTGCTTGACAGAGGCACAGAAAAATGATAGGCATAGTTTTTATTCAAACTAAAGGGGTGGCGAAAGCCACATAACTATGGGCTAGGCTTATAAATGCCCATGGGCAGATAGCCTAGTATGAACCTATGAACCTATGAACCTAAATTCAGCTTAGGTAAAAACACATAGGAAAAATAAGAGTCTGGGAAGTAAAATGTCCATGCTCCTGTATGTCTAAAATGGATTGTGATAAACTGCATGCATTAAAAAAAACAAATCTATTTTTTTTTTACCTTTTATGGCAATTTTGATGTGGAGTTAGACTTTAAATTCTGACAACTTATGCTCTCGAGAAGTTTGGCTGTGCAATTTCTTCTGTTAGAGAATTGAAATCCACCAACTTCTGCAAGTATAGAAAAGGGGAACGGCCAAAAGTCCAACAATACAAAAAAACAAAAATGGCCAACACACAAATGTTAAATGTCTCTCTGTCATTAATTGATCCAAAACATTCATTATGCCCAGGTGAAGAAAGTGCACCAAATTTAATAATCCAACTTTTTTTTTCTTTTTTATTTAATATAATATGCCATCCTGACTTATCACTCCTGTTAAACATAATTCTGTCTATCACTACAAAATTAAAAATGGCAGTAGGATGCCTGATGGTTTGTTTAAACAAGGCATTGGATGGGTGCACACATCTCACATCACTAAGATGTTCAGAAATCCCTATTTTCAAAGGATGGGAGGTTTGACCAACATAAAAAGCATGGCATGTGCATATGGCCAAATAGATAACCTAGTCCAACTCACAATTTCCAAACACATAAATATCAGACACATGGGAAGTATTGTAAGAAGTAAATTGCTTAGTTTTACAAACATATTTGCAAAAACTACAGTGTCTACTAGGCTGACACCCCGACAAAAATTGTCCACCCAATGTAGGCTCATAGGATGATACTTGGCTGTTGACCTGGAGGCCCTTGTATGTCTACCCAAGAATTTCACCCATGTTCCCTTAAAGTCAGCACCTGTTTCCCCTGTCCAGTTGGGACACAAGTGGAATCCCAGGGGTGTATTTTCTGTTTCCCATCCAGTCGTCCAGGTTCCTCTTAAAGAGGGCTAGAGACATACTCTGCTTGACATGGAGAAGGAGTCTATTCCACAGATAGGGGAGTCTTTGAAACACAAATCTATCCTGCCAACAAATTCTATTAATGTCACAGGCCAGGTTAAGGCCTTGTGTGTGTTGGGTTGCAAGAGTGGAGTTTGACTTACGGATTTGCAGCAACTCCATCAAGGCTGAGCCTGAGATGGCCTTGTATGCCAGACACAGGTCACCTCTGAGCAGTCTGTATGAGACTGAGTAGAGGGAACAGGACTTTTATCCTATCTGCATAAGATAGGTGTTTGAGACCCTGGATTTTCCTGGTCAGAAACCTCTGCGCTCATGTGCTTGCCAAGGTATATGCTGAAGGGAGAATTGTACTCAATAATGGATTTGATAAAGGAGGAGTACAGGGATATTATGACCTCCTTGTTCCTGGATGAAATACCCCTATTTATGAGGTGGGCCGTGTAAAAAGCCCATACAATGGAGGCAATGTGGTGGTCAAAAGTCAGGTTGCTATCAACCTGGGTGCACAAGTCCCTCATGACTGATTGCATGCTTAGTATGTTGTTGTTAATGTGATAAATAGTGTGGATGCCATTTTCCCCAAAGGGGATAATGATGCATTTCTTTGCATTCAGTTTGAGGCCATGCTTCTGGCACCAGACATTAGTTTCTGTAAGGCCCTCTTGGAGAATGTTCACATCCCTAGGAGAATTTAAGACAGCACCCAGCTTGCAGTAATCTGCAAACATGGTCAGCCACAGACCACTAGTTTTGGCTTGCACCTCAGAAAAGTATATTTCAAACAGTAGAGCCCCCAACACCAATCCTTGGGGTACACCGTGTATTATGAGTCTACTACTAGAGGTGGCTTCCCTTATTTTGACTGAGTAGGTTCTATCTGTGAGCCAGTTAGCTACCCATCTGGTAAGATATGGGGTGATGTCGAGCTGGGAGAGTTTATCTATTATGCCTGAGTAGGGAATAGTGCTGAAGGCTTTGACTAGGTCATGGTAAGCAGTGTGCACCATTTTTCTTCGTCCATGGCTTTGATGACTGTTTCGAAGAAGTTGACCCAAGTTTAACAGGCATGATCTCCCTTTGACATAACCAAACTGTTTGGGATCAAGCATTTGGTGGTTGCCAATGTCCTTGTTTATAAGGTCCATGATAATGCGTTCTATGGCCTTGCAGATCAGTTAGGTTGATGAGCCTATAATTATCTGAGTCAGTGGATGCTCCATCTTTGTGTAGAGGGATGACAGTGGCTGTCCTCCATTCAGCTGGGATGAAGGCGGTGCTCAGGCTTTGGTTGAATAGGGCGCCTAATGGAGCTGAGTGTTAATGCCTGAGTTCATGTATGATACAGCCAAGGATGCTATCAGGTCCCATAGAGACTGCATTTTTTGTCTTTGTAGTATGTTTTGAACTTATTCTAGTTTCACTATATTTCTTGTAGTGGTTAAACCATCCACCCAAGGTTTTACCCCTTTGGTATGAAAAAAGACATCTGGAAGGTATTAAGTCTCTCAAATTATCATCAGATAACAAAATCCTCCAGTGTTTTTGTATCAAGTCCATAAAAAACAGTATTAATTCATAATTAGTAACTAATCTAAGTGGGGATTTAGAAACTACTTTGGATTTATATTGTAATAACTCAGACCTAGCCAAACCACTAGTCATATCCCTTGAATGAATCACATCCCAATGTTTATAACCCCTATTACAGAATCTTTAGACCAGCTCTTTCTCTTGTTTAGCCAACACCTCATCAGAAAAACATATCATATGAAGCTGCATAAATTTGGCTTTAGGAATATTCTTAATGATATGTTGAGGACGACAACTGCTGGCATGTAAAAGAGTATTCAACTGTGGGTACTTCCAATGAACCTGGATAGCCAAAGTGCCATCCTCCCGTAAATGAATCTTCGCATCCAGAAAAGTGATTTGTGTGAGATGATAATTAATTGTGAAGTGCATACCCCATTTGTTTTAATTCAGGTAGTCAACAAGTTCCCATAAATAGTCTGGATCCGAATGTCAGACTAGCTAACAATCATCTAAGTATCGGCACCAAATGTCCATGGATTCCAAAAAAATTGTGATTAGAATTATATATTCGTTGTTCCTCAATATAAAACATGAATAAATCTGTGTAAATGGGGGGGGGGGGTAGAAGATGACCCCATAGCTGTTTATTTAAGATGTAGATAACACTCATCCTTAAAATAAAACACATTTTTTGTTAATATATGTTCAGTGAGACATATCAAGAATGTATTGAACACAGGACTGTATAAAGCATGGTTAAACCAATATTCCAGGGCCATCAATCCTGCCTGATGAGGAATATTGATATATATAATCCCGATATATCTAGAGTACACATATACCACCCAGAATCCAGTTGCATATCCTTAATAATATTTAAAAAGTCTGTGTTGTCTTGAATATGTGATTCTATACAACCCAATAATGGTTTCAAATACTCAGTAAGAAATGCAGGCAGAGGTTCCGTAAGAGAACCTCTGTCAGACACTATTGGTTTACCCAGAGGCTGACTGAAATTTTATAAATTTTGGGTAGCATATCACAGTATTGTTTGGCCGAATTTTGTACAGTGAGATGAAATACACCATCCCTAGAAATAATACCTTCATCCAATGCAAGCTGTAAAAAGTGATCAATCTCAGATTTAAATTTGGGGGTGGGGTCCAAAAACCTCCTTTGATAGAACTGTTGATCTAACGATTGCTTATGGGCCTCAGCTAAATACATCATCCAACCCTAGACCACCATATCACCCCCCCTTATCTGTTGGACTAATGACCAGCTGTTTATTTTTATGAAGATTTAACATAGCCTGCCTTTGTACTACAGACAAATTGTTCAAACTGATATTCACGTGAACTATATGCAAAATGTAACTCCCTCAAAACCTGTTGTTGAAAAACTGCAACATTCTTGTGAGAAGGTGATGTAAATATAGACTACCTGAAACAAAAAAAACAGAATAATCAGGTTCCTTATTAATATTCTTATCATGAAAAACACTTTGAGGTTTAACAATCTACAAAAAGAAATCACATCCTGGGCAAAAACCTCTTCAGTCACTATGTAGCTAGGTATAAAACCTAGACCTTTATTAAGCAAATTAACTTCTGAAGAGGATAAATGGGTGAATGAAATATTATGAACATTTCTAATAAATTCGACTTCGGAGCCATCAGCTGCAGTAGTGTCTCCAAAGTTGGTGCTCTGCTTTTGGTGCTTACGTCCAGTCCTCCTTTGATGTCTAAAGAGAGGGTATCATTCTTCTTTTTACAGTCCAAGGAAGATTCTTCAGCAGAAGTCTCAAATGTATTGACCACTTTCTTCAGAATCAACTTTTTCCCTTTGCATTTAACTGATAATGTAGGATGTTCTTTATGCTCAAACAATTTTACCATTTTCTGGGTGCTGAACTCTTTGCCATGTTTATAATCTTTGCAGTCTCTTTGAAATGTTTTTATCATGCATATTTTTAAATCTTTCTCCACCAATATTAAATCTTTAGTTAACTGCACAAATTGTTCACAATAAGTACTCTCCTGTTCATGGAGCTTAACCTGTTCACACAACATGCTAGTCTCCATTTTCAAATCCCCAGTTCTACATTCATAAAAAGAGCACAATACTTTCACAATCATCATAGACGCCATTTGCTGGGCTTCTTGCCATTCAGATATCAGCTTATCATCTGGACTTTTCAGATATGGTTGTAAACATAACTGGAGACCTCTAGGAACCAAATTCTTCCAGCAGTTTGCCTTAAATAATTTTAGATGCCAAACATTTGACCTTAATTCCTTTATGATGGTAGAAAGCTGTGCAATTAAATTGGCACAAGTGAAAGATGTTGTAATAATATTATCGTCACTAGGGTCAAAACCCTGGGCATCCTCATAAATTGACACATCATCTTTATCAGCCGCAAGCCCCTGTAATAACTGGATCCAGACCATTTCTATACAATGGAAGAACAAATTTAATGTAATAAAAGGATGGACTGTCAATTAGGCCACACCAGTGGTATTAGAAAAAATGACAACTTTGGATCATTTGAAGTCAAACAATAAGCAACAATCACAAACCATGTCAAAAATACATATATTATTATAAAATGATCAAGGATGTTCTTGCAAATCAAACAATATATCGTGCATAGCAAAATATTTGACACCCAAAGCCCAACTAGTCAAACAGTTCCCATCCGTGTAAAAAGCTGCATCATAGAAATGAAAACAAGGGTCAGTGCCTGGGAAATTCAATTCATCGATCAATTCAATGAAGAATCCCTGATGTGTTAACAATCTCAAGGATATTCAATCCCTGAAACTATAGTGCACCAGTAAACTAATGGTTTCCTTTGTATGTGCAACAAATCATAATAGTGACAAAGTCACACCATCAATAAGCTCCACTGCTCCAAACAGACTTAATCAGTCTCTTGTTGTAACACACTATGAAAAATAAACTTTCACACTCCACAAATGCTGATGGCTCCAAATCATAATATCCTTAAACATTTGAACGCCCTACATCCTAATTGAAAAATAGTTATGCCATCTAAAATGTTCCATACATCCACCACTCCAAACCAATGAAACCATGGATGTCAGCTGAACAATGTACTGCTCCTTCCTTAAAGGCACAACACCCCAGTCACTGCCAAAATTTGTTGATGTTGAAACTCCATACATCCAAAAGGAATTTCTGTTACTAATGCCTCCACTCCAAAAATGTCCAATATATCTTTAAATGTCAAGCAGCATAAAGTTAAAATAAAAGGGCCTGCAAACTCCAAAAGCAATAATGATTCCAACAGTGTAAGAAACTGAAAACATTGAAATCCACCAACCTCCACACGTATAGAAAATGTGCACGGCCAAAAGTCCAACAATACAATAAAAGCAAAAACAGCCAGCACACAAATGTTAGCAATTAAAATATTTAATCATCCAACCATGTAGAACATTGAAGGAGAAAAAAAATCAGCAAACTAATTTTGGCAGAATTGCCTTCATCAGTGACAACAATTTAAATATCACATGTTTCCCTCTCATTGGTTAATCAGAAACATTCATTAAGCCCAGGTGAAAAAAGTGCACCTAATTCAATAATTCACTTTTTTTTTCTTTTGATTTAATATATTGGATGTTCTCCAAGGCTGGATGATTAAGTATTTCATGTGCTGGCATTTTTGTGATATCTGTTTTTGTTTTTTTGTACTATCATAGAATTGCCATTTGACTGTAACTGAAAGTAAGTAAGCCGTAACTTATTTGAGGTTCTGAAGAAAAATAGGATGACTTTACTTATCATTGTATTCAACACAAGGTCATAGTTACTGATTCATTTTTGCAATTGATCAAAGGTTAGCCTTATATAAGTGTGGAGATAAAAGTTGGTTTGCTGAAGCAACTGCATATTGCATTAGTTGAACTTTTCCTCAGAATTAGAATACATTGTTAACAAAAACAGCAAAAAGGTATTGTGGTTAGTTACAGCCTCAAAAACAACTGCAGCTACTGGCAGTTTGTCAGAGGTGATATTATCCCAACACAAGAATGATGTTAGTCTTAGATGCAGTTCATCTGATGAGACAGTGCAGGAGAAAAATTATTTACCATGTTCAAAACCTTGTAAAGATTGGGAACCAATACCTTAAACAGTTTCTGTGGTTAAGCAGTTTTTGAAGAAAGAGTATAAAATATATAAAGCTGATTCAGTGCTATGACCTAGACAAGAGCATGCTGAGTGTCAGACAGATATTAAAGAACAGGTAGATGATGTAAAAATTGGGCATGGTCAGAGAAGACAGAAGGAGTATTAGTCAAAATGTATTGTGAAAGAAGATGACCACGGTTTGAGACAGAACATTAATGGCAGCTTTGCAGAGGGTAAAGGCAAAGTTTTTCATAACAAAATTTCCCCTCTAATCAGGATTACAGAGGGCAAGGATACTGATTATCCAGCAAGTTTTAAAAACTAAGTGGTAAGTAAATCTACAGAAAGAGATCGTGGCTTTTCATGTTTATGTTTGGATAAATTTGCAGTGACAACACACTGAAGCAGAACTTAAAATTCTGTATTGTTCATCTAAGTTAAGATTTCCTCTTGACTGGAGAGGCAAAGAAGTAGCAATGAAGAAGAAGACCAAAACTGGTTAGCAGTTATTAAGAAGAGGCCTGGGGTGCCTGATTGAGTAACTTGATTATCCGTGGGTGATTATGCTGTTAACTCTGTGCCTTATTTGTTTAGGGCTATGAGAAAACCTAGTTTGGAATCTATAAAAGTAAGTCATTTTGCCACTGTAAAATGACATTTTATTTTATTACTAAGTTTCTTAAAGATATGCAAATTACAGGAGGATTTTGTTTCCAAAGATTTTCTTATAGTGTGGTGAGCTTTCTCATTTCACCGATTGCCCATTGATGAGAATGACCTTACTTCTTCTTTGTCTGAGGAGAAATAATGAGCCTGGTATGAAGAGGAAATATTATTTAAAGAGCTACAGGACAGGATCAAGATAAGTGATTAAAAAGGGGGCCATCTGCATTGCTTAAGTGAAGGTTCAAAGACAGAAGACTGAACTATTATTCTTTATTTATTGTTTGTCTGTTTGTTTGCTATTTTGGTGTTTTTCGTTTGTATGTGTTTGTTTTTTGTCTGAGTGAAAGAATAATGCTGTGCTTTCTTGATTTTTGAATGAGTCCAGATGGCAAGAAGATGTAGGAAGTCACAAAATGTATTAGACATCACAACCCACATGGAAGATGTTTCTAGAAGATGAGGCTTGAACCCATTTCTGTATGTTATCTTTACATAGAAACGTTGTCAGTACTAGTGCTAGATTTTACATTTTATTAGCTGGACCAAGCCTTTGAGATAGTCAATACATTGTGTGCAGCATTACTAAAAAAAAAGGTAAGATGCCTAAATAAGAGGAATGACTAGCATTAAAAGTGTCATTAAATATTTCATAAGAGCAGTTAAATTAAGGAGTCACATTAATGGCTTTCTATCAGAAATGTGAGACCCAGAAGTTTGAGTCCAACACTTTGCAAAATACACTGTAGATCAAAACATAAAAAAACAGAGAATTACAAAAACTGCTATTGCACAGTGTAGCATTGTTTCTGGGGCTTCACTCCGCTAGTACTGTAGATGTGGGGAGCATTATGTTTATATCCATACCTCAAGATGGTTGTACCTTTGAGTAGGGGAAGTACTATTCCCCTCATCTGCACTTGTAGATGTTAATCATTAGATCAATGCTGCAGCAGCCTTAGCAATATAGGTTGTATCTTGCCAGTCATCCATCATCCAAATCTTAAGACTCCCTTCCACATGCCCAGACCTATGATAGCTCAAGCAAAGTAGGGAGAACATCAGTGGTCCGGATGCCAAGCCCTTCACAGCTTTCTTTCAGGGCTCACTTGTGGTCTAGTGATCTATGTAGTTGGGCAGAAAAGTTCCCTTTGGGGAAATAACCTTCCAATGTTATTTTATGACTAAAAGTACTTTATTTTGAAAAACTGTTTTTTGCTAAGATTTAATGTTTTTTTGGACTGTTGTGACATTTTTCTTGTCTGTAGTGTAACCTTTTGTGTTTGTCAAGTTTAGTCTAACTTTTATCGATAATAATTAGAATGCATATATGTTTAGGGGCTGGGACAAATGAGCTTCCTGATTGCCACTGTGTAATTTTGGTGAAAACACAGATTTGTTGATGCTTTCCACTTACCAGCTGCTGCTTGCATCACTTCCCATTGTATCAGTCTTCTATCTTGGCTTAACCATGGAACAGATTACCAGTTCCTTGGTTCTACCTTCTCCAAAATTTCAAGACAGATTGTGCCACCTCAACAGGCTGCTTCCTTGCCTCAGCAGCAGATGGATGACTCTGAAGTGGTCATCGTAATGTTGTCAGACCATTCATTGTCTTTCTTTGGTACCTCTGGCATAGTCTGCTCATCCACCATGGACTGAGAGGGGGGTAAAACAAGTCCTCTGCAGCTGTTGTAGTGTTCATTCCAGGCATGAGATAACCACTCTTGACAATTTAAGAAGGTTCAAAGGAAGGAGCTGGAAATGCTTTTCTGCCCAGATTAAGATGTCAGTTTCCCCATGGTGATGTTTCTGAAACGGGTTGGTCGGTTTCTATTGATATTCTTGTCCAAAAGAAGCTGAAAGTTAAATATTTTATTTTCTTGGCTCTGCTACTATAGATAGGGGAGATTTATTAGCTGAGCTCTGGGCTTAGTTCAGTATCATAACCCTTCACATTCTGGATCTACTGTTAAGAGAAAAAGGAATTTTTCAGTTTCTGAAGATTCACAGTATGGTGAATAAGGAAAATGAATTTCAGGGAACAAATTCAGTTATTTCTCTTCAGGCAACAGGTGCCAGCTCTGAGGAGAGTACTATTTTGTGATTTCGCTTGGAAGAATTTTTCTTTTCTGAAACCATATCTAGGATGAACCCATATTTTCAGCTGGAACAAAGTGACATTCCATTTTGTTTGAAAAAATATGATTTTTTTACAACTGGAATTTCCTCAGCCTACTGCTCTCCCTGCTATTCTTTCAGAATTGGTGGCTGTTTTTATCACAGCTTGCAACATTTTTATAACCAGCCTGCAGCCCTTATGAAGGCAGATAGATTCTGTAAGGTTCCTCATTCTTATAAATACTGATTTTGTATTCCCATATCTGACCCTGCAATGATTCCTTGTCAAATAAATGTCCAGCTAAAAATTTAGTAAATGCGAATCCCTCCCCCTCTGACAAGATGCGAAAACTTTGATAGCTTTAGGGGGAAAAGTGTATTCCTCTGCCACTCTTACCTTTAGGATTCTTAATTGTGATACTCTCATATTAATTTTTTTGCTTTCCTCTTTTGAAAATATTAGGAACACTACTACCAATTTTCCTTCTTCTAAAGGCAGGTGTTCTCTAATAAATTTACCAAACATTCCTTGACTCAAGTGATGCCTTTTCCAGAGCAGCACACTACTAGACCTGTGATAAGAAGATTTTCATTCTTATGTTCTCAAAATTTGTCTGAAAATGTAAAAGTTGAAATTCTGAATTCTTCCATTTATAGGGAGGTTATATTTGGATCTTCTGTTGTTGATGTCCTGAACAACTGTGATGGAAGAGGAAAACTGATTCAAGGGTTTACTCTGGTGTTTTAGCATTCCTTCTCCAATTTTTTTTAAATGTTTCATCCGTAAAGCAAGATTATTTTATAAAAGCAAAATAAGCTAACCCAGCAATTTTCTGGCAGACAAATGTTCAAAACATAATTACAAAGAGGCTCTAAAAAGAAGAAGGGAGCCTCTGGAAATGGCAGTCCAACAAGTCCGAATAATTATCAACAGATTGTAACCCCCCCTCCTTCCCACCCTAGCAATCCTTTAATTCTTCCTCAAAATCAGTTCCTCTACCCATGGCAGGAAAATAATTATTCAATAACGTATTTGGTACCAGAGAAAGAAGCAACCTGCCCTAGAGCATTCCTTTCTCAACCAGTTAGTGAATGTTCCAAAGTTCAAAATACTATGACTGCATAGCTATCCTTTCACAAACTTTTACCTCTTATTCCTCATTTCAGTTTTTGGTAACTCTAGATTTAAATGATGCTTATAATTACACTCCTATGGCCACAGATTTCAAACATTTTTAAGTTTCTCTGTGTCTGGATTGCACTTTTAGTGTTGTGCCATACCCTTTGGCTTATCCACTGCTCCAAGGGTGTTCACAAAGTATCTAGGTCCAGTGATAAACTTGCAGACCACACAGTATTCACATGTGTCCTTATTCAGTTGTTTTATTTATATCTGCAGAATCTTGTTCTAAGTGACAAGAACCTCTCACTTGGGTAAGACATCCCCTTCTCAGTCTGGGTTTCCAGGACAAAATTCAAAAGTCTTGTTTTACTACACCCAGCAGTTTTGCTGATTGGATTCATCAGTTCAAAGAGCTTTTCTTCTGCAGGAAAAAAAGTAGATCTACATTAGATCTATTCCTGAGATTTTCCATTCAGTCCAAGACTTCAGAAAGGGAATTTCTCAGTATTTTTGGATTCATAACTTCTAACAATCTCATGATTTCTCTAGCTAGACCCCACAGAAGCAAGATTCAATAGTACCTTAAATCTGTATGGTCCCAGCATCAACACCACTTGACTTTTCAAATTTCAGTTTTCGGATATGAAAAAAGGAAACTTTACTGGTGGAGAGACTAGTTTTATCTGGCTCCAGATCTCTCATTCTCTCTTCCAGTTCTAGAGCAGTCTGTAACAACAGATGCCTTAGACTTTGGGGAGGGGTGTGTATCTTTGGATGTATATGTGCAGGATCTTTGGTACAGAAACAAACATACCAAGACACATAGGTTCATAGGTAGGTACTAGGCTATCGGCCCAAGGGCCTAAGTAAGCCTAGCCAACAAGGTTCCCTGGCTTACGCCACCCAAGAAAATTAATTTCCTGTGCCTCTGTCGAGCAGAGCCACAGAAGTGATCCCAAGGGTGTATTTCCTATTTCCCATCCACTCATCAAGATTTTTCTTGAAGAGTGCTAATGAGGAACTTTGCTTGACATAGATGGGTAGCTTGTTCCAGAGTATGGGAAGCCTCTGGGACAGGAATCTATCCCTTCAGGTCCCTAGAGTTTGAGATGGTCAGTGTAGGGCATCTGTTTGAGGTTAGTAATCCTCTTTGTGACGTACTTCTGTGGCCTTTCCAGCCTCTGCAGATGTCTTGTGAGGTACATTCCAAAAGGAGCATTGTACTTTGTAATGGGTCTAATGAGTGCTGAGTAGAGGGGAACAATGACCTCTTTTTTCCTGGATGTGATGAGGTGTGCCACATAGAAGGATTTCCTGACTACTGTGACAATGTGATTATCAAAGGAGAGACTACTGTCCACCTGGGTACCAAGGTCTCTTATCACACATTTGGCATTAAGTAGACTGCCATTTTTGTGGTAGTTCATGGGTACAGAGTTTTTCCAAAGGGGATGACAATGCACTTTTTGGCATTGAGCTTGAGGCCATGCTTCTGACATCAGGCATCTGTCTCAGTGAGGCCCTTCTGTAGGATGTCCACATCATTTGGGGACTCAACACTGGCTCCTAGTTTGCAGTCATCTGTGAACTTCTTTAGCCAGAGGCCTTCTGTGTTAGCCTGTATGTCAGAGAAGTAGATACCAAACAGGAGAGGTCCCAGAACTGAACCCTGTGGTACTCCACTTGTCACAAGTTTGAAGTCAGATTTGGAGTCTGCAACTTTTACAGTGTGGGTTCTGTCAGTGAGCCATTTAGCAACCCATCTTGTGACATAGGGATTTATACCTAGTTTAGTGAGTTTAGCTATAATTCCAGAATGGGAGATGGTGTTGAAAGCCTTGGCAAGGTCAAGATAGGCTGTGTGAATCACCTTAACCTTGTCTACAGCTTTGGTGACTGCCTCAAAGAAGTCAATCAGGTTCAGAAGGCATGATCTGCCTTTCACAAACCCGAAATGGGTGGGGTCCAGAGTTTGGAGGTTACCCATGTCTTTGTTTATGAGTTCCATGATGATAAACGTATGTTCCATGTCCTTACAGACCAGGCTTGTTAAGACTAATAGGGCGATAGTTCCCAGGATCATTGGTGGCTCCCACTTTGTGGAGTGGGATAACTGTTGCTGTTCACCATTCAGTGGGCAAAAAGTCTGATATGAGACTATGATTGAACATGGTGCTTAGGTGGGGAGCCAGTTCATTCTGAAGTTCATGTAAAACACAGCCTGGGATGTTGTCTGGTCCCATGGATGCTGTGTTTTTGGTTTTAAAGTGTGCAGCTTTTACCTGCATAGATGTGATTACAGGGATTCTACATTCTTCCTGTATAGATATGGGCACTTTAGGGGGTGAGAGGGGGGGGGTAAGGTTAGCTCTGAACCTATCTGCCAGGATGTTGGCAATATCATTTGGTTCTGTAATTTTCGTGCTGTTGTGCTGTAACTCAGAGCAGATCTGGGTGTTGCCATTGAGATTCTTGACATAGCTATAGAATGATTTGTGGTTGCCCTTAGAATCAGTGGCAAGTTTGTTTTCATAACTAGCTTTGGAGGATCTTTTAAGGGATCTCATCTTCTTACTGAGGCTGACCAGGCAGCTCCTCCACTCATGGGATTTTACTCTCTTTTGCAACAGTCAGGGCCGGTGTTAGCATTTTGGGGGCCCCCAGCAAATGTCAAGCTGGGGGCCCCCTTGGCACTTCCAGTATAAGTATCATCCTGTCAGTGCCACGCCTCCTAAGAAACATTGTAGTTTGTGCTGCAAACTTTTAGGAGTAGTACGCACAGACAGACCTGAAGCTACAAGCTCTTACATTACAACAGGCCTATACACCACACTTTATTGACCTGTCTAACAAAGGGACACTTACAGTTACTGGCATTTAGTTGTAACAATGATACATTACAACAACTCTATGTGCAGGTCTGTTCTTAAATGAAGTGATGACTAGGCCTACTGTTTCAACCCCCCTCGCACACCCTCCAGCCCTCTCCTCTGATCCCTCCCTCCCTTTTGGGTTCCTCATACCGTGCACATTACTTTTTTCTTCCTTTTCTCACATTTTGCCTTACTCTCAGCTTCGTCAAGAAGCCATAACTTTTTATATACTCTGCAGTGCATTTTACATTTTTTTCTTTTTACACAGCTTTTTCATGCAATAATGGCTTGAACAGAAATTATAATTAAGGAAAGAAATCCACTGTTGCTGTTCAGCTTTAGTTTCCCTTGCATCCTTTCAGCACATCTTTCCTGAACAAGACAGCACAGTAATAACCATTTAGGAAATAACTCAATTAAGCTTGTGCCCCGAAAGCCATAGTGGTTATATATGTGCCCTGGAATGCATTTTAGAGCATTTTCTCAGCATTTTACCTTAATGGTGGCCTAAACAAAAAACATGAAAAAGAAAAGAATTTCATTCTTATTTTTTTCTTTCAAGGAAAACATAAGTTGTGCCCAAGGCTTAATGTTCAAACCTGACAAAATAGCAGCTCACAATAAATTAACAAGCCAGTTGTGGGAATACTTAGGTCTTATCTGGGAATATTGCCTCCTTCCCTACCCCCCCCCCCCCCCAAAAGACAGTCACTGCATATACATCCCTCTGGAGTTAGACTAGGATAAAAGCAGAGGTCTAAATTGCCTTAGACATATATTTCAAGTGACTGTTGATATACGTATACATAGCATGCTTCCTCACCAATAACCCTCAAAGTCATCCTCATGTATATGTGCCTGATGTGTGATTGTGAGAATGATTTCAGTAATATATTCTAATTTGTTTCTGCTAGACATTACACTACCCCTACACAAGCAATTGTAGCCTTCTTTTTTATACCTCTGAGGTCTGTGAGAAAAGTAAATAAACAATGACCACACTGTCCTCAGCTCAAACACAAGCTGTAATGACTTCATGTGTACACGTCTATGGTTTGACTGTGATGAAAATTAAATTTGTAATAACCACACAATCCCCAGCTCCCATAACCTACAGCAGCTTTCTGTACACACACATTTGAGCAGGGTTGTTTTTAGAATTGGTGTGGTTGAAACCAGAGGCTATTATCTGTATCCTAAAAGGGTCATACCTCAGCACTGTTTAGGGTAAACAGCTCAATCAGAAAATTGATACATTTTTTTCTCCTCATTTTTCTTCAACCAGCAACAGCTTTTTTGAGATTCTCCACAGAGACAATATCAGTTGGTTCTGTAATTTTCGTGCCGTTATGCTGTAACTCAGAGCAGATCTGGGTGTTGCCATTGAGATTCTTGACATAGCTATAGAATGATTTGCGGTTGCCCTTAGAATCAGTGGCAATTTTGTTTTCTTACTTAGGCTGACCAGGCAGCTCCTCCACTAGCCCCCAGTATCCATTTCTACAGTCTGGTGAGTGGGGGCCACTAGACTCCAAGAAGATCTAAGTGTCTGAATGTTCTGTAATGTATTTTTTGTCTTACTTTTGAAATATAATTACTTGTTAGGTACATTTTTACCCAGAAGAATAATGTCTGTGGCCTGGCATTATTGGGTGCATGCACAGATAAAAATCAGTGATATTTTTTACACACATACGCAGACACACACAAGCATAAGCCATAGCAATACTAGTGTTGTAGTTATTTCAGGAAATAACAATATATTATGCAACACTGGTACTGCCACACCAGATCAGTGACTGTTGTTTATGAGTTGTCAAACAGCAGCAGGGGTAAGTCACTTAATTCCCTCATTGAGGAGTAATGCATACTCGTCACTGTCCCTGATTTCACACACCATCCCTGAGTTTGTTCATACTTCTGCTTTCTTCTTCATAAAAAGTTTGATTTGCTGATAAATCATTCAGGATTACAAACAGTCAATCAATCCAGACATCTGAGTTTTATACTTATTGTCAAAAATACACGTTGATGCAAAAGGTGTTATTCTATTAAATTTTTAAGCAAATTATAGTAATATTTAAAATGTAGTCCTGATTCTGAGCCTTTATACTATTATTTTTGGGATTGCACTGAATTGTTAAGCAAATGAATTGATAGTTATAGTATATGGTGTTCTGTTTGTATTTATAAAACTCCCTGAAAGAGAAAACCATCTCTGAAGATCAGAAGTATCAGCTCTTCTTAAAATTCAAAATTTGCACTATCATAAGTCACTCTGGGCTGCTGATCTCTCTAGTGTTTACCGTTTTCATGTTCATTACCAACTTCATCCTAACAGGGTCATATCACAGCCCTGTTCAGGTTAAAGAGCATAATTAGTAAATTAATACATTTTTTTCTTCCTTATTTTTCCCCAACCAGCAGCAGCTTTTATGGGGCCCCCACACAGTCAAAGATGATTAAGGGGGCCCCATTGCAGCCACAGGTATAGCATGGACCTAAAGCTGGCTATGTAGTTAGTTTTAGTGGAGAACATGTCCAACATCAGGATGTAACTAAGCCAGGGGCACTATGTCAGTGGTAAAATATTTAATGGAATTCTGATGCCGGTTACTTGACAAAACACTGTTACTACAACCAGAAATATCTTTGAATTTTAAAGGAGATATAAATAAGAGTTATTATCTATGTGGTTTATTAAGTATACAAGACTGCTACTAGCTTTTGTTGGTTTGAGAGACATGTTACAAAATATCAGGATAAGATAACTTGCTGTGGTTGGGGGCCCCCAGGGAACAGGGGGCCCCCAGCGACCGCAGGGTTTGCTGGTGCCTAAAGCTGGCTATGGCAACAGTTTCTTCCTTCTGTTGTACAGTTTGTTTATGGCAGAGGACCACCAGATTGGCTTCCTTTTTTTGGAGGATAGCGTCTTGGTTCTGTTTGGGATAGCATGATCCATGCACTCATGTAAGTGCTTATAGAGTGCATTTGTGTAGGATTCAGCAGTCGTAACTGTATTGTCCATCTGCATGGGTGTCATGAAGTTTGCCACTTCTGTCTTAAGAAGCATGAAGTTGGCTTTACAGAAATTTTTTGTCATAGTTTCCTTAATGGCGGGTGGCGGCGGGATATGGATATCTAGGGTGATTAGCTTATGGTCGGATCTGACCAATGACGAGTTGATTTCAGGTGTGGAACACCAGTCACTCATGTTGGTAATGACTAGGACTAGGATATTGTTGCCCCTGGTGGGGGTGTGGATAAGTTGATCCAGGACATTGGAATTTATTAATTCCAGAAAGCGTTGAGTGAAGGAGTTGGTACATGAGTAATTTTCACAGTTAATGGAGGGGTAGTTGAAATCGCCCATTATTAGAGTGTTTGGCTGAACCCTAATACTTTCCAGTATATCAAGAAAAGAAGAGTGGAAATACTGGGGCATAGTGGGGGACCTGTAGCAAGCTACAATTTGGATTGCAGTTTTGCCCAGAGTTAGTTGCACTTGAATAACCTCAGATGCATTTTGCTGCGCAACTAGCCTGGAGGTGTGGATATCCTTAATGAATATGGACACACTTCTGCCTTTTAATGTTCTGGCCCAGGTTAATTGGCCGAAAAGTGTGGTATGAGTTATAGCCTGGTAATGCCGGGGTGCTCTCTAGATCCTTGAACCAGGTCTCAGTCACTGCACAGATATCGATGTTCTCCATTTTAAGGAGTGCCTTAAGTGAGTGCATTTTGAGGTTTAGACTTCTAGCATTGAGTAGCATTACCCTCAGTTTCTGCTTTCCTGTTCCTGTTACGGTGGTGAATTTGTCATTTGAATCTTGCCTAAAAAAGGCAAGAGCTTTAGCCAGTATCCAGAATCCCAGTGGCGACAGGTGCAGGCCATCTCTGGCAAAGCATCGTGGTCTGTTGACCATGTCATCCCAGGCAGACAGATATCGGTTCCTCTTAGAATGACACTAGAAGCTTTTAGCCAATTGTTGAAGTTAATTATTTTGTCCTTGAACTGTGGTATAATTCTGGGTGATAGCAGGATGCTACTCAGGGTCATACCTGCCTGGGCTACAAGATCGGAGAGCTCCTCCATGTCTCTTTTCATGTAATCTAGGGAGGTATATCTCGGGTTGTTCACACCAACATGGACAATGACAGAGTCATAATTGTACTTGTTGTGGAGTGCCCTGAGTGCACGGGTTATGTGGCGGATCCTGGCACCTGACAGGCAGCTGACAGTAACCTTCTTCTTGTTTAGCCTGGTGAGTGGGACATCAGTGTGCCTGACTATAGAGTCACCTATGACTAGTGTGTTGGGTACTTTGGTTTGCCTTATGGGCTGTGGTTTATTAGCACACTGAGTCTGTGAGCTACGTGTCATTTGGGTTGTGTTAGTGGGTGGAGGTTGCTTGCATTTCTCCTTTGGAGGTCTCTGTTGCTTAAGCATATTATTATTGAGAGCCTCTGCAAATGTTTTTGTGTTTCTATGTGTGGATTTTGGTGGTGTAGGTTTAGTGGGACTATATGATGAGTGTGGTGTAGTGCAAGTGTTTACCTTCTCCTCTTGACTGTCAATTTCAGTCTTGGTTGGAGAGAGCTTTACCTCCAGTTTGGCTTGATAAGTGCATCTCTCACAGGTTGTGGTGTTGGGTGGCAGGAGGAGAGGGTTGTCTGTGTGCATGAGACAATTGCTACATTGCCTCAAGATGCCCAGATTCATCAAATAGACAGGAGAGAACGCTGGTAGCTGACCCTTGGACATGCCTGAATAAAAAACTACTTTCCTCTAGACAAGTGAGGAAAGTGAGTATAAGAGCTGTTTTTCTCTAAGCAAGTGAGGAAAGTAAGTACAAAAACTGTTTTCCTCTAGGTAAAGAGGAAGATTGAATGCTGTAGTAATTTGTAGCTTATTTAGTGTTAACAACAAGTTCTGAACAAGTGCTGAGCATGAATAAGCAAATGCAAGTGCTAAAACTAAGAATCTGTACTTGGTTCTTGTGGTAGATAGGTTACCAAGTGCTTACCACTTCCACTGATAAGCTACAATGCTTCCCTCCAACACAGAAAGGCTTGGGGGCTCAGAAGCTTACAAGCAGTCCTGGATACAGCAAATCTGTATCTGGACTAGACTAGTTATAGGAAAGGTGGGAAAGAAAAGCAAACACAGGCTTTTAAACCAGAAAGTTGAAAGAGATGGAAAAACTGCCCAAATGGCCAATAAACTACAATTTCTGGGCCAGAAACCACTCTTGTGGTAGATAGGCTACCTAGTGCTTACCACTCCCACTGATAAGCTAGAAGGCTTCCCTCCAACACAGAAAGGCTTGGGGGGCTCAGAAGCTTACAAGTAGTCCTGGATACAGCAAATCTGTATCTGGACTAGAGTAGTTACAGGAAAGGTGGGAAAGAACACAAATTCAGGCTTTTAAACCAGAAGGTTGAAAGAGATGAAAAAACTGCCCAAATGGCCAATAAACTACAATTTCTGGTCCAGAAACCACTTTTGTGATAGATAGGCTACCTAGTACTTACCACTTCCACTGATAAGCTAGAAGGCTTTTCTCCAACACATAAACATCAAAGAGATGTCAGTAATAAATGCGCTGAGCTATCTCAATCGTCTGTGGTTCACGTGATCTCTACAATATTCACAGACAATACCACAGTTATGTGGTACATAAACAAACAGGGGGGTGCAGATTTTACCCACTGTGTATGTAGATTAGTAGCAGTAAACTGTGATATACCAAATCAGCAGTCTCACTGTACTGGTGTCTTACATTCTATCAGAACCAAATATTGTCAGGCAGGCTGAGCAGGACTGTGACAGGCCCTCATGAATGGAAATTGAATCAGGAGGTCTTCCAGGATTTGATCCTGCTGGGAGGAACACCTCAGATGGAACTGTTCACCTTCATTTGCAACAAAATAACTGTCAAAATTCTACTCATGGACTCCTTACAAGTAGGCCTTGAAAACAGAAGCATTCTAATTTCCTTGGCTGTGAATGTGCCTGTGTGCTCTCTCACCCTTTCCTCACCCCTTTCTCCGATATCCAGAGTCACTCCGACGATTTATGAGTACTCTCCAAAGAGCATTGTGGTGATTCCCTTCTAAAGCTGCTAACAGTGGTTCTCCCTTATTTTGGAAATGGCCATTGGTAATTACCACAAGCTACTTCACAAACTGGACATATTTACATAAGATGGATTGCTTAATATGCCCCAACTTGAAATAACTTCACCTAACTGCCTGGATGATAGAGATTTAATACTTTTTAGGCACCTATTTCCTGAGGGCATACATTACATAGTTAACGGAAGCAAAAAAAAAAAAACTGCTACTTGAAAGTCATATATTAGCAAATGAAAACAAAGTTTCTCATTGGTGCCACAGAAAGAAGCAAGTCCCTTTTAAAGCTAGGATTTCTCTAGTTCTACCATTTTTGTGTGGGTTATTATATTCTGGCCTTTCTTTTTTTCATAGACCTTTATTGAATTATCACTTGTGACACAGGCAAATATAAGGCCATATAAGGAACAGTTGTTAGGATGGCAGACTGCAGTCATTAGCATTTACATTCATATAAATGTATCAAGCTATAATTAACATGACAAGCATTATGCTTCACATATATTACTATATGTATTCTGGGTGGTCATGGTGGTAGAGCGGTTAGCATTTCCACCTCACAGCAAGATGTTCACCAGTTTAATACTCGGCTGGGGTGCCTTCTGTGTGGAGTCTGCATGTCCTCCCTGTGGTTGCTTGGGTTTCCTCCGGGTGCTCTGGTTTACTCCCACATTCCAAAGACATGCTGTAGGTGGATTCGCCCTAGGTGTGAGTGCGTGCATGTGTGTACCTTCTGGGGAAGGTTAGGTGCTGGGCTGGCAACTCAACATTGTAAAACTCCACTGCCAATCATGAGGGGACTGGTGATCTGCTGTGGCAACCCCTAACCGGGAAAAGCTGAAAGAAGAAGAATATTACTATATATATTCTGGCCTTTCTAGATCCTCTAGCAAAGTTTATTTACTGGCCATTTCAGCATGTCTTCCCATGGGTACCTCTCTTTCAATGCATTCCCATGTCAAGCTATTTTTGAAAGGGGTTCAAAATACTTGTCTTTTGGAATGCAGGTGATCCCTCACTGCGATCTTAATTTTATTGTGGAAAAAAATAACTTACTCCATTTGAATGAGCTTGTCAGACTGATTTGAGGGTCTTCAGCAAGAAGACTGCCTAAGTTGCAAGCTCTTATGGTGATCAGCCTTAACTCATTTCAGACTAATATATGGTCTGAGAATGAATTCATGTCCAAAGTCATATCTGAGTTTACTTTGAGCCAAGGTCTTCATCTCCCTAACTACTTTCCTGAACCTAAAAATGAGGGAGAAAAGATTCTTCATACTCAAAGATAACTCCAGTACTATCTTGACAGAACTAATACCTTCAGAACTTCTGATCAGTTATTCATTTCTTATGAAAGTAAGAAAAAAGAACAAGCAGTGTCAATAGCAAATAGTCTCCAAAAGATTGTCCCACGCTATTTCAATTTGTTATTCCCAGCATTGCAAGTAAATTCCAAGCAGGAGCAAGGCACATGCTACTAGGGCGTTGACTTCTCCATTGTTTTTTTAGAAAGTGATGGACTCTAGAAATATTCTAGAGGGAGCAACTTGGTTCTCTGTGCATACTTTCACAAAACACTACAAATAAGATTCCTTTTCGAGCCGTACACCATGTTTTGCTAGAGTCATTCTCCTGGGCCTTTGAGACCTTCATCCTTCCTCCATTCAAGCATTCAAAGCTTTGGTGTTCTACCCATATGAATCCGAAAACGGAACCTCACAAATGTAGTTCTCAGGTGGGTAAAGTACTCAGAAATCAAACAAACTCAAGAACACTATCCAGCATAAAAGTACACATTACAGCACTCAAATATAGTGCAGTTGATTTTATTTTTGGCGCATAGTGTCACAGATAAACCGGTTTCGGCACAAGTCTTTCATCAGAATCTAAGCTCCTGGATTCTAATTCTACCCCCCACCCCACCCAAGCTATGTAAACTATTGTAATCTATCTGTATAGCTAAGGATACTGCAGCAGTGATTTAACAATGAAAATAGTACCGCTGTGTAAGTAACTTTACCATAACAGTAGATATTAAATCACTGCAGAAGTAGTCACTCCCTCCATCCTTCTTTATTTTGTATGTTTTTGCTGCCAGTGTCACAATTATGAATTTTATAGAGCTTTTTTTAGGGCTCTAGCCTCCCTTTTTCAGTTGACATGAAAGCTCTGAAGGGCTTGGCATACAGATGTCTGATTTTCGCCCTGTTTAGCTTGAGCTGTCAAAGGTTTGGGAATGTGGAAGATGCTGTTACACTTTGGAAGGTGTATAGCTGTTATGTCTTAGGCAAGAAATAACATATATCTAAGGTAACTGAGGTGAAGATCTGTTGGAACATCTGCTGTTATGGTAAGTTTACTTACACGACTGTACTTTCTGCTTTTCCAAGTATCTCAGTTCCATTCTTCAGAATTTCAGTAAGGATGTACAATAACAGATAAAACAGAAACTAAATCAAGCAGAGAAACAGGTGCTATGCACATTTGCTATGTTTGAAATGAAATATTTATGCAGTCAAAACATGTTTACAAAACATTTGTATTCTAATGGAGCATAGTAAGGAATGATTGCTATGAAGGCCCTTTAATACTGCCTTGCTTTAGAGACATATACAAATTTCGTGTTACATTTAGCAGAAAATGATCTGATTAAATAATTATGCAACAAAAGATATACTGTTGGAAATTATTGAAAATTAGTATTGATATGTTAAAGTTAAACCAGAATATATATATATATATATATATATATATATATATATATATATATATATATATATATATATATAAAGTGACAAGTGAAAGTGATCCAATTTATTTTTTGTTGTAGTATTGATACGCATACATCTCAACTGTAAGATTTTCACAGAATGTCCAGATTTTTGCCTTATATTTTTGGTCTATTCCTCATAAAATTTGTGGTTTTCTGGCAAAGCCACTGGGATGATCTGAGGACTGAAGTCACTAAATAATGACATACATTTGAGTGTCAGACTTCAAATCCTTCAGAAAATGAATGTTAAAACAAACCCTATTTCTCTAGCAACTTTCTAAGTTTTGATGTGCAATATTCAAAATATGTCCCTAATTTTGGGCCCTTGTCCCCGCATTTTGTCAGGCTTTGCCCAGATTTCTTGCACTAGGAGGTTGACAGGTATGTAGATATGGATTAGTCAGAGTACTAACTAGGGAACATAAGATCAGGCATACTGGCAAAAAGTAAAAAGAAATTAAAGCAACATGGCAGTAGAGTTTGCAATGTACGTACATGTTAAACAGTGGCCCGTTGGGGTACACCTCATAGAGATTCACATATAGAGCTTATTATCCTACTGTTTTATGAAAACACATTTATTTTCAAATGGAAGGGGTGGGTAATTTTACAATTACAGATAAGCTTTGAGCAGCATGGAAATGATATGCCAGGTAGTCTCCAGTGCAAAAGAAATCATCTCTGGCCTGTGTGCATTGACCTGGTAGTACACATGTATTTATCCTGTTGTCACGCTGTATCTCTATCATTTCTTGTAGTGAAATTACATAGCCCTGGCAAGGCCATCTGGATGGTATGTGCATGCTCATTGTATAAAACAAATGTTTGCTAATATTTAAAGTGTGCATGTACCTACTAATTGCCCCCCCCACCACAGATGTATATTTTTGTGTGTTGCACTTGATGCTGGGTACTCCCTGGAACTCTGGCTAATGACTGCAGTCTGCCATCCTAACAACTGTTCCTTATATGGCCAACAACAATGTCCATGCCGAGACATGGACTGTCATAGAATGTATCTTTATCATTCACATAGTATGTTTGCACTATCCTGACACATCTGGTGGGACACTGCAGCACTACCCAGGCATTTGCCAGCATTCCTGTGACATTCTGCACAGCATGGCCCAGTGGAATAAAGACACATTGGGCCCTGTTTCAGCTATCACAGCAACTGCAGCAGGAGATAAAAGTGGGGCTGAGTAGCAAGATGCCTTTGTAGGAACAGACCTTTTTCCAGACAGTGATACATGCAGTACATTGTGGGACTGATAAAGTGGTGATGTCAGTTTGAAAACTATCAGCCATGACAACTGCGAACAGACAAGCAACACAGAATGAATATAATTCATGTATGTCAGTGGCAAGCTATAAAGACAGACATGCATTAAGCTTTTTTGGTCATTGTGAGGTCTGGTAATGCTGTGTATCAATAATCATGCAAGCACATACTGAGAAGCTGTTTATCAGATATCACCTCAGTGCATCATTGGATAGGTGGTGTTTTAGGTTACAAGCTTCATCACTTGCACATGCGACAAAGGACACAGTATCACAAGACTCTCAACACAAACCAGGTGGGACATAGGACACACATGTAGGTGGGGGAATCAAATCACAGGGCATGAGGGCTGATGCAGCTATGGCCTATGTGTGATGAACCACCATGAGGGACAGGGCTTGTGGCATCCTTCGTAAGGGATGGGGTGCCACTGCATGACCAGGAGCTGGTCATAGACCTTGTTGGGTGTTGTGGACTGACAAGGTTTTTCATCTTTTCTTTTCTTATTTCACTCTTTTAGCCCCTGTGCCTGCTGACCATCAAGCCTCTGCTTTTGCTTACTCATTTCCCAGCACAAAGGCATGGCTATCACCATCACTGAGATAATGACAATTCATGGCATGTATATCACCATCACTATGGTAACAATTATTCACATGGCTATCACTGGGATAAGAACAATTCAAGGTATGGCTATCACCATCACAACAATTCAAAGCATGGCTATCACCATCACTGAGATAATGACAATTCATGGCATGTATATCACCATCACTATGGTAACAAAAATTATTTGCATGGCTATCACTGGGATAAGAACAATTCATGGCATGGCTATCGCCATCACAGCAATTCAAGACATGGCTATCACCATCACTGAAGTAATGACAATTCATGGCATATACATCACCGTCACTAGGGTAACAACAATTATTCACACGGCTATCACTGGGTAAGAACAATTCATGGCATGGCTATCATCATCACAACAATTCAAGGCATGGTTATCACCATCACTGAGGTAACGACAATTCAAGGCATGTATATCACCGTCACTATGGTAACAACAATTATTCGCATGGCTATCACTGGGGTAAGAACAATTCATGGCATGGCTATCACCATCACAACAATTCAAGGCATGGTTATCACCATCACTGGGGTAATGGCATTTCATGGCATGTATATCACCGTCACTATGGTAACAACAATTATTCACATGGCTATCACTGGGGTAAGAACAATTCATGGCAAGGCTATCACTATCACAACAATTCAAGGCATGGCCATCACCATCACTGAGGTAATGACAACACATGGCATGTATATCACCGTCACTATGGTAACAACAATTATTCACATGGCTATCACTGGGGTAAGAACAATTCATGGCATGGCTATCACCATCACAACAATTCAAGGCATGGCTATCACCATCACTGAGGTAATGACAATTCATGGCATGTATATCACCATCACTATGGTAGCAACAATTATTCACATGGCTATCACTGGGGTAAGAACAATTCATTGCATGGCTATCACCATCACAACAATTCAAGGCATGGCTATCACCATCACTGAGGTAATGACAACACATGGCATGTATATCACCGTCACTATGGTAACAACAATTATTCACATGGCTATCACTGGGGTAAGAACAATTCATGGCATGGCTATCACCATCACAGCAATTCAAGGCATGGCTATCACCATCACTGAGGTAATGACAATTCATGGCATGTATATCACCATCACTGTGGTAACAACAATTATTCACATGGCTATCACTGGGGTAAGAACAATTCATGGCATGGCTATCACCATCACAACAATTCAAGGCATGGCTATCACCATCACTGAGGTAATGACAATTCATGGCATGTATATCACCGTCACTATGGTAAAAACAATTATTCACATGGCTATCACTGGGGTAAGAACAATTCATGGCATGGCTATCACCATCACAACAATTCAAGGCATGGCTATCACCATCACTGAGGTAATGACAATTCATGGCATGTATATCACCGTCACTATGGTAACAACAATTATTCACATGGCTATCACTGGGGTAAGAACAATTCATGGCATGGCTATTACCATCAAAACAATTCAAGGCATGGCTATCACCATCACTGAGGTAATGACAAATCATGGCATGTATATCACTGTCACTATGGTAAAAACAATTATTCACATGGCTATGACTGGGGTAAGAACAATTCATGGCATGGCTATCACCATCACAGCAATTCAAGGCATGGCTATCACCATCACTGAAGTAATGACAATTCATGGCATGTATATCACTGTCACTATGGTAACAACAATTATTCACATGGCTATCACTGGGGTAAGAACAATTCATGGCATGGCTATCACCATCACAACAATTCAAGGCATGGCTATCACCATCACTGAGGTAATGACAATTCATAGCATGTATATCACCATCACTATGGTAACAACAATTATTCACATGGCTATCACTGGGGTAAGAACAATTCATGGCATGGCTATTACCATCACAACAATTCAAGGCATGGCTATCACCATCACTGAGGTAATGACAATTCATGGCATGTATATCACCGTCACTATGGTAACAACAATTATTCACATGGCTATCACTGGGGTAAGAACAATTCATGGCATGGCTATCACCATCACAGCAATTCAAGGCATGGCTATCATGATCACTGAGGTAATGACAATTCATGGCATGTATATCACCGTCACTGTGGTAACAACAATTATTCACATGGCTATCACTGGGGTAAGAACTATTCATGGCATGGCTATGACAATCACAACAATTCAAGGCATGGCTATCACCATCACTGAGGTAATGACAATTCATGGCATATACATCACCGTCACTAGGGTAACAACAATTATTCACGTGGCTATCACTGGGGTAAGAACAATTCATGGCATGGCTATCACCATCACAACAATTCAAGGCATGGTTATCACCATCACTGGGGTAATGGCAATTCATGGCATGTATATCACCGTCACTATGGTAACAACAATTATTCACATGGCTATCACTGGGGTAAGAACAATTCATGGCATGGCTATCACTATCACAACAATTCAAGGCATGGCTATCACCATTACTGGGGTAATGACAATCCATGGCATGTATATCACCATCAATAGGGAAATAATTATTTGCATGGCTATCACTGGGGTAACAACAATTCATGACATGGCTATCACCATCACAACAATTCATGGCATGGCTAGCATCATCACTGGGGTAACAACAATTCATAGTATTGTTATCACACAGGCAGTCATAAGTGGTGGCTTTAGTTTGAGAACTGAACTCCTCCAGTTGGGATAAACACTTGCAAAATGTGTCACTCTACTGGACACTATGACATCTTGTGTGTTTGCCAATGAACACTGTAACATTCAAAGCTTATTGAACTGAGCATGCATGCATGCTTGGACCACTCAAAAGTGTCACAAGCCTTCTTCTGTGGGATATTGACATAGGATAGATCAATTTCAGTCCTTCTCCTCCTTCCAGGATAGACAAATCAACCTTTCCCACATCGGCTCAACCAGATGTCTGACCTGCTGTTTAAACTTGGGTCTATTGTGTCAGAGGCAGGACTTTATCCCTCTTTGCTAACAGATCTGGCTGGTTTGTCAGATTTTGTGACAAGGATGTATTGCCACTGCATGAGCTGGGCCTGGTTACATATTGTTGTGACTGCCAACAGTGATGTTTGTCAGTCCAATTGCCATCAACTGGCAATGGCATTGTGCATGCACGCTAAAAAAAAGGATCTGATACACACATGCAACATGGATGTGTACCCTAGTCTGACTATGGTGAACCTGGGTGTTCTAGCCAGCCATGTTGGTAATGTTGCACAGAGAATTGCTAATTACAACAGTGTGTACACCCAGAGTCCACAATGCAAGTATAATCTCATGACAGTTATACTCTTTGTCAACATGGATCTCACAGTGGTGCTGAGAAGCATAATTTCGAATGCCATGCATCACACTCACCTGACCCTGTGCAAAGAGCATGATAGCAGACTGTACCTGGATGACATTTCTCATATCCGCTGATTTATTTCCAGTGCTAACTGTAAGTTAGGGTTAAATGAAGATGAACAACACAGATACAATACAGATGCAATGTTTGCTCTGAGACTGAGAAATATAGGGAAGGTCAGAAGAAGTTGCACTGTGTCTTTGCTGACTTGGAGAAAGCATATGATAGGGTGCTTAGAGAGGAGTTGTGGTACTGTATGAGGAAGTCAGGAGTGGCAGAGATGTATGTAAGAGTGGTACAGGATATGTACGAGGGTAGTATAACAGTGGGGAAGTCTGCAGTGGGAGTGACAGATCCATTTAAGGTGGATGTGGGATTACATCAAGGATCAGCCCTGAGCCCTTTCTTATTTGCAATGGTGATGGACAGGTTGACAGACGAGATCAGACAGGAGGCCCCATGGGCTATGATGTTTGCAGATGATATTGTGACCTGTAGTGAGAGTAGGGATCAGGTTGAGGAGACCCTGGAGAGGTGGAGATATGCTCTAGAGAGGAGAGGAATGAAGGTCAGCAGGACTAAGACAGAATATGTGTGTGTGTGTGTGAATGAGAGGAAGGATAGAGGAATGGTGAGGATGCAGTGAGTAGAGTTGGCGAAGGTGGATGAGTTTAAGCACTTGGGATCAACAGTGCAGAGTAGTGGTGAGTGTGGAAGAGAGGTGAAGAAGAGAGTACAGGCAGGGTGGAATGGGTGGTGAAGAGTGTCAGGAGTGATTTGTGATAGAAGGGTACCAGTAAGAGTGAAAGGGAAGGCCTACAAGAGGATAGTGAGACCAGCTATTTTGTATGGGTTGGAGATGGTCACATTGACAAAAAGGCAGGAGTCAGAGCTGGAAGTAGCAGAGTTAAAGATGTTAAGATTTGCACTGGGTGTGACAAGGATGGACAGGATTAGGAATCAGTATATTAGATGGTCAGCTCAGGTTGGACGGTTTGGAGGCAACGTCAGAGAGGTGAGATTGCATTGGTTTGGACATGTGCTGAGGAGGGATGATGGGTATATTGGGAAAAGGATGCTAAGGATGGAGCTGCCAGGAAAGAGGAAAAGAGGAAGGCCTAAGATAAGGTTTATGTATGTGGTGAGAGAGGACATGCAGGCAGTTGGTGTGACTGAGCAATATGCAGAGGACAGGAAGAAATGGAAACAGATGATCCGCTGTGGCGACCCCTAACAGGAACAGCCAAAAGAGAAGAAGAAGCTAACTGTAAGTTTGGGACTAGATGAAAGATGTGACATAATTGAGTACTCTTGTTTGCTGGGCTGGGGAAGGTATTTCTACAGCAAAGGTACTGTGCACATGAGAGCTTACATGTTCTGACTCAGGGGAAACACATATACAGGTATTGCATCCACAGCAGGTCTCTCGCCATCCAAGTAAGCTGGATAGTTACCCTGTAAAGCCACAATATTCTCAGTACTGGCCATACATTCACCCTTTAGGAAGAATATTTAACTACCCCCAACTGACACTGGCATTGGAATTGTGTCCCTGGACTGTCACTCATGACCATCTTTGTAGGCATCCTTGTTGGACATAGCTGTGGCACTGACATCACCCATATGACCTACCTCAGACATTCCTGAACCATGCTCATCACCCCTGGTAAATGTGGATGCAAAACGTGCCCAGCACTATACTGATCCTAATAATAGATGCTATTAAGGTGCCCTTATGACATGCGGGGCAAGGGTGCTCAAGCAGCAAATGAAGTTTTACCCAGGCTTACCATTTACCTTTAGTGGTGGGAGAACTTCTTTTCATCCCTGAAGTGCCTATAAACAGAAATGTGCATTGTGCAGTACAGATTACCCTTCACTCAGTATATCTCAGAACATATAGCTAAAAGCAAGTTCCACTGGCAAACATGGACAAAACTGTGATTATGACCCAGGTGTCATAGTGAATTACCATCTGTTGAAGCTAGGTTGGGGAGGATGGGTTAAGTCTGTCATGGGGGAAGGGAAACTGGAGCTGTGTAGTGCCACAGTCACACAGAGGGGATGCATTGAAGCAAGAACAGCCCGAGTGCATGCATTCAGCCACCACACCACATGCGTAATTGTGATCTTAGTGGTTGGAGTGCATGGGAATGCACGTTTGCAAAAGGGAAGGCAAGGTTGGTTACACATACCCTGCTGAGGGCAGGAATTAGAGCATATACCACATGCCCTTATTGCTGGCATGCTGGTGAAGTTACAGTACACCCCATGATTGTTTGGGTGATGGCCTTTTCAGATTGCTGTAACTTCTGTGCTGGCAATACTCAGTATGGGGAAAGAATGTTCTATAGTTCAGTTAAGGAAATTTGATGGTTGGCTTATGGATAGAGACAAAAAGTATATAGAAAAAGATCAGTATAACTCAGCATCTGCTGATGTCAATCTGGTTTATCACTTAAGGAAAACAGGAGGGACTGGGGCATCATGGCATCAATGTCCAAACCTCCTTCAGTGATAATGCATAGTACACTGTCTCCAATGATACAAGAAATTGTACAGGCTCATTCAGTTGTGCCAACAAACGGAAGACCTCTCCCTGTGATAAATCCATCCATCTCAGTCTACTGTGGCTTCTGCTTGTCCTGGGCACTCATGCCTGTGACTCATTAGTGACACTGGTCCAGTATTTAGATGTTTCTTTCCAGTGGTGAAGCTAGCTGTTCTGGTACCCATGTGCCATCCCTTAGTCTAAACTTAAAGAAAAAACTCTTTGGACCACTCATAGAGTGCACACACACACACACACACACACACACACACACACACACACACACACACACACACACACACACACACACACACGCACACACGCACACACGCACACACGCGCACACACACACACACACACACACACACACACACACACACACACACACCTTCTCAGACTTGTCTTTTAAACTGTAACAAACAGTTCTAAAGCTATGTTAAGCTCTTCAGTGCTGATCACAAGTACCAAATACTGGCATTCAGATGCCAGCAATTCACTGAAGAATGATTGTCTTCTTCACACACAGTAACATTTTGTGCCTGGGTTGTCTGCCCCCTTCTCCCCAACCTAGCTATTCTACTTTTTCCCCAACCTGTCATTTCTTGATATCCTCCATCAAGAAATGACTCATCTGATTCTATAATTATTATGCATCCACTTTACTCAGAAGAAATATGGCCTTCTGCTTGAGGGTTTGCAGCAGGATCTAATTATTTGCAGTGCTGAGATATTTTAGCCTTACCAGACTGCTTGTCCTCTGGACATGCTGACTTTTGTATAAACATAAGGAATATAGCAAGTGATACTGTATCACAATGCATGTCTAGGACACTCATATGTGACTGTGCACTGTGCAACTGTGCACAGCACAGATCTATGCAAGCTGCTACTTGTGATTGGCAAACACATGTGCTGCTACATGCTTGTGAATGTCATCTTGCTACACTAATAAAATTAGTTCTGTTTCTCAGTAAAGTCATGCAGACATGGCTAGTGAATCCAGGATGAAGGGTTCTGCTTGGGTGTGAAGGAAACCAATCTTTCTCTACTACTTGCTGAGCGACACAAAGACAGGCTATGAGGTGTCTACCATGGGTCATTTAACAAGGCAGATGACCAGAATGACCTGGGTCAGACACTGACAAGGGCTGCTTATATCGCACAGCCCATTAAACAATACAGCCACTGCTACAATGACATCAGGTACCACTGCTCTGGCCTCCTTCATCAGTGGGTAGAACAGCCTCAGTAAGAGCTCCCTGAGAAGTATTGTAGCAATTTATTTAATCAACGTTTTGTAGGGTAGCTGCATTCCTAGAAGTCAACTCTAGAAGGTGTGTTCTCTGTAGAGGAGGCCTAGAGGGAACTTATATATCAGAGTGTTATTAGTACATGTGTAGAGGATCATCTGAAACGTGTCATGATATAATATACATTATTTAAGTTGATTTGCAGTAATCAAGCAAGTGAAGTTATGTTCAAGACATACTACATATGTTTTTCTGGCACAGATTAAGGAACCTAGAGATGAGTTGGTATTTGGTATCTATGGCGTATATTGTTTGGAGAAGGATAGGCACATGTAGCTCATGGGTGGGGACTGTTTACTGTAGTCTGCTGGTACTGTCACAGCAGGTAAGTTGCAGTCATTGTACAGGACTAGCCAGCATCAGTACCAGTGACTTACATAGTTTAACATTGACAGTCATACCTTCTTCACACTGCTTCATCCTTCATCTGTTTATCTCATTGATGGGCCTTAACATTATTGCGTACAAGGAGCGCAATATTAGCAAGCTATGCTACTGCAGTTACATGCAGAAGCTTGCAGCTCAGCAGGGTGAGTGGGATTTGTAAATGGTTTACAGTGCGGTGCATTTCAGTTACATGTTATATTATGTCACATTTATGCCACACTTCCTTATGTCTCTTTCCTATGCAGGCCACGAGTGGCATGTAGCTAAGCCGCAGGTATCTCCATCACATTGAGCTGCTATGGTAGGCCAGGCTGAATCTCATGATGTGGCTGGAAATGCCTCATTGGCAAGGTGTGAAGGCCCCTGTCCTATTACCCTGTCACTTGCAGGAAACTCCAAATGCTGAGGTGCATAACTTGAAGACGTGGCACTTCCGGTAATCAAATTACTGCTGGAACATTTAGTAAAACCTGGAGTGGAGCATCAAGTTGAAGCCAGGCTTGGCTGTTCAGACACCCTCCTGGTGCAGATAGAAGATTTGTTGCTCTCTCTAGCCCTTGGACTATCATCTAATGATACTTCCCAGTAGATTGCCCTCTAACCTAGCTGGTAGCTCTACTACTGCCTGCTAGGTGTCACCAGCTGTGTTATATACCATATCCTGAGCATGTTCCAATCCTCACGATCAACTTTTATCCATTCATTTCATGCCAACCCAAGCCTCTACATCCACAGCTTCCCCATGTGCCTGTTGTGTTTAATGTTTATCTGTTTCCTCTGTACACTGTCCATCCCCTGTTCCATACCCTGTTCTTCCTTTGTTTGCCTCCCATACCCCCCTCATCCCTTCCCTAATTACATGAAAATGGGAATGCATTCTTACAAAAACTATTATCTTGCCTTCCCACATTCTGCTTACAATATTTCCTATCTATCTTCCTTTTGTTTTCCTTTACTGCTGTCCCCCACCCCCATTTTCTATGTAACATTGTTGCCGTTATTCATGGTTACATGTGACGATTCCATTTCACCACTTGTCAGCATATTATTGAGGAGAACTTTGCTTAGTACAGTGAGCTACTGTGATGCGACATCTGCTTTAAGTTATATTACCACATGACTCCTGTTTGTAACCCATACATGTTGCCTTACTTCATTGAGTAACTTGAGAACACTGCATCTTAGTGGAGTAATTTGATGGCAGCTCGTTCCATATATCACTGGTTATTAGCAAAGGTTAGTTAGCGGCATACTCCACATCACAGTTGTATTATATAGTTACTCCCCATCACTGTTGTATTATATAGTTACTCTTACCACTCTGTGCTTCATAATGTATCTGCACATGTGCAGCACAGTACATCTTTGTAAATCTCAGCCATATAGGCAAAATAACATAGTCTAATTATAAGAGATCATGATAAAATAGTACAAGCAGGGACGGAAAATGGCTAATGGAATTTAACGGGTCAAGGAGAGTCTTGTGCCTTACATGTTATTTGTATGAAACCGTAGGCCTTAATGCTTAATATAATAGATCCTTAAGCAGCAAATAATTTTAAACAGGGGTAGAAAAACAGCTGCATCATCATGGAAGTGCAACAGATAGTAAAAATAACAGACATGGAAATATGAAAGTAATCAGAGGTCAGCACAAAGGCTTCCTAACAGAGGATTACTGAATGGATGTGTGAATGTCTAAGCACCATCATGGAATGTTGAATGCACGTCCCATCGGTGTTGCAGATGAACGAATGACAGACCTATGAGTAGGGATGTTCACAGAGGCCAATGTTCATTCACAGCTTAACAGCTCCGTACTCCAGAGAAACAGCAAAATATCAGTGGCAGAGTTTCAGACATCAGGGAGAGTATTACCTTTCATAGAAGCACAGTGGTAGCCTTGGGATGCACACAACATGGAAACTAGCTGCAGTGCATTTGCAATGTTAGCTATGCTTAAACACACCAAATATACAAATAAGATATCTGCTAAGTATAAATATGTAGCAGTACTAAAACAATGACTATCAACTTTACAGGTAGGGTAGCAAGTCACAAGACAAAAGTTAAACAATGGTTAGCTATGCAATAAGGACTTTACACACAGCAAACAAAAAAAAACTCACAAAATAGGTTGCCCATTGTATATAGGGCATCCATTAGGTGCATACTCCCATTTCCTCTCATAATACCAATGCATTTCAATGCACCAGTCATAAAAAATGATAAAAAAAAACAAACTCAGGACTACAATGAAGAAATGTAGGGTAACCTTCGTATGCCTAGGTAGCTACACAAGGTAGACATATAAAGCAAGGTAAGCCTTATCTCACAGCATACAGTAGGAGAAGGAGTGGCGGTGTTCTTACAGTGTCACTTTTTAAACATTAACTAACAAGGGCAAGAAGCAGATTCACTGTAAATGTGGGGCCAATAGCTCCAGCACATTAGAAAGCACACTGGAGCCCATTTAACATGGAGGAAGTAGAGATGCAGGAAGTTGTAAAGGATATGTAAACTCCAGACATAGAAGGGCACATGTATGGTGCTACACCCAGAAGAGTAAGGCACAATTAAGTATTGAGGAATATTTGTACTACAGGCTGCACATGGCACTGCGTGCTGCATGAGAATAGTCACTGAGAGATATCGTGGGAGACCATCACTGAGAAGGCAGATAATTGATATGAGCTCCTGCACAGCAGGGCACATGACTATGTGCTCCTGATACATTGGCATATATTGTATCAGATATACTGCACATGGTAAGAGAGGAGCGCAACGCATTTATGCTCCTCATGCCATGTAATACAACTGATCATCCAGAGGTGCCTCAGTCAGATGACTGTGAGAAGACATAGGTGGGATTTGCCAGCCATGACCAGTACCTAAGTGCATTGTAAGACGTCCAGACAGACTTGTTCCCAGTGCATACTGTACAAGTCCTCTATAAGATATGCAAGTTGTCTGAACAGGACATGGTTATTTTAGGCCTAACCACACCTGATAACCTTCAGAATATGAGCACATCACAGAAATTTATGATGACTGGGAGGCTATGATTTTGGCTTTATCTTCACTGTTGTGAGGAATGTCCTACAGAAGAACTGTCCTGAAAATCTGATATCTCTGTTGTGCTTCTTCTTGAAAACTGTGGCAAGGGGAAGGCACAGCACTTTGACGGCAAGGTGTTGCATAAACAATTCCACGTACTCTGCTACAGCTGCAACTTTTGGAATGCACCTGACTAGTTATAGCCTCCCTCTCCACCAATTGCAACGTTGTCAAGTCCTGACATAGATTGCAATGCTTGCTGTTGACTAGGAAACAACAGTCATTGGCCTTGTGTTTATTCTGTAGAACTCAGCACATTGCTGAGTTTCCCCTGGGGTTACGAGCATAATTAAAACTGTCTTATAGTTGTCTTTCATCTGGGAGGCTATCTTTCCTCCATGGTTTGCTCTGGCAGATTTGACCACCTCTCTAATTTGTTTACTTGGACAGGTGAGAATCTTTTCACACTGTTTTGGCTGTTCCTTCCTGGCTTAGAAATGATTTTATTTCTTTTATTGAATAGCCTATTTAAGCTAGGGGTCCACCAGGATGTTTTATTTTTGCCATTTATCTTAGGTTTGTCTTAGACAGGTACTGCCTTTTCTATGTAGCTATGAATGTGGTTGTACAGTGCTTTTGTATGCAGCTCAGAGTAGGACTCAGTGTTATCTGGGTTTAGAGGGGCTTGGAAGTTTAATAAGCCGTCACTTAGTTTGAGGTAATTGGCCTTAGCAAAGTTCTTAACAGGTTGGAAGCTTTATTGGTGTTCTAGTTTAGTTTTAATACTAAAGGAGATCATTTTGTTGTCAGATATTACCAGGGAGGAGTTAATACACAGGAAAGAGCAGCATCCCCCATGTTCATGAGTACTAGGTATAGGATATTTATACGTCTAGTTGGGGAACTAACTAGTTGCTCCAGGGTGTTTGCATTGACAAAGTCCAAAAACCTCTGAAAAGTGAGTTATGGGTCGTATAAGTCTCCTATTTCATGGAGAGGGTGGTTGAAGTCACCTATAAGTATGTTTTTCAGCTGAATGTAAAGGGATACCAGTAGGTTTAGGTAGGAGGTGTGGTTTTCCAGACTCATATTAGGGGATCTGCAGCTAGCAAGAATATGATAGAGAGTCGCACCTATGGTTGGTCGGTATGCAGCAGCTCAAATGAGTCATTTTCTTGGATCAGTCTAGCAGTGTACTTGGTCTTTATAAAAACTGACACCTCCACTGTTTGTTTCATTATGAGCTGAGGGAGATTGAAATGTATGAAAGTCATTGTAGCCTTTGACACCTGAGGTGCATTCCATGGTTCTGAACCATGTTTCCATGACTGCACACATCTCTTTGCTCTCCAAGGTGAGGAGTGCCTTCAGGGAGTGCAGTTTTCTATTTAAACTCACAGCATTGAACAGCAATATCTTTAGCTAGTTGTGAGTGATTTTTGTTATGTTGGAGGGTTTCACTGTTTGTCAAATCAATGTCAAATGTTAATTTTTATATTTATTATTCTTACTACATATACGTATGTTTTATATATATATATTTTATATTTCATATATATTGTAATTATATTTTAGATATTAAAATGGGGGGTCTATGTGCTATTTATTTATTTATCAATTTTTATTTATATACACATACATATTTATTCATTTACTGTTTACATTCAATATGCATTGATTTTTATTCAATTAATTGTGTTAATTAATGATGTCACTTCCTGTTGATTGGATATAAAAGGAAGTATGCATTTTTTTATGTGTTATCTGATGAAGTCTTGAACTTCTAGATGAAAGCGCTTATCTCTTGTGGAATTTACTATTTATTACCTATTACCTGTTGGACTAAATAAAGTGCATACTGCTTTACATCATTTGAGTCTGGTTTGTGACATGAACGAACGTGTGAGTGGGACCAATCCAGCTGCTTCATTTGGACTTTTTGTTTCTAAGTTTCACAGGTCATGTTGTTGTAGTTTGAAATAGTTGCGTGTTTTCCCTAAAAGCTCTTGTTAGCTCCATTATTAGCAGCTGATATTGCTCTTTAACTCTTTCAGTGGCAGGTGCCCAATAACAAAATTAAATGTAAATGCATGCAGTAGACCTAGAAATTGCTGCAGAATTATGAAGTCATTTCTGTGCCATTCTCCCTGTTTAAAGTATCAAGAATAGTTTTAATTTATGCATATCTCATGTGAGGTGACAGGTAAAGGGGAACCTAGGGGATCTATTTAGCAGACGTCCTGTATTTGTCCAGGCTTTCTTTGAGTACCATACAGCATACCATTATATTTGTTAACATTAACTTGTTTCTGAGAAGCCAGTACTAGACTGTGACAAAATCATACCGTAATTCACTGTTGAGTTGGGCAGAATATTTACTTGAATTAAACATGGCAGTATTGTGCAGCATAACTAGTCCACTATTAAACTGAGCTTGTCAAGTGTAAAACCTCAAAATGTCTGCCCCTTTTCCATAATAAGCACAGCAATGAACTTACTGACCACTATTCTGTTTGATAGATTAGCCCACTGTCTGGGTAGCCTTCATGAAGGGCAGGTGGTCCACAGACAGCACATTCAGTGTTAACAGCTGCAGGAGAGTATTCTACCTTTTCCTTTGTTCACCATTTTTTTCTTAATATCAAGAAAGAATACAGCTCTGTTGGATCTTGTTGGGTATGACCCTCATTTCAGTAGATGGGTTTATATTTCTCTAATATATAAATATATTTATATTTAATTTTATATTTATAAGCCCTCTTCTAAGTTAGTTATTAATTAGTTCTTTGTGTCATCCTTTCCAGACAAAATGGGTACCAGGTAAGGATTTGTCTAGTCCCTCCCTCCACTTTGTGTTGGCTATTGTTGTTAATTCTACAATATCCACTGAGTTGGCAAAAAAGTTTCAGTTTTTCCTTGTCATGTGTGCATCTGTATGCAATGACTGTGTATTAGTGGTCACCCAGGTTTGCCTGATTCCACAACAACCAGACCACTGTTATTAGAGTGGCAGGGTCATAGACTATCATACGTGTTGGCTATGTCTCAGTGTTGAAAATATCCAGCCGGTGTTACATAAGCTGGTAATGGAGCTGACAAATATACCAGTCCCAGTTCCTCCCTGCATTTTTATATTTGGTCTATCATTCAGCCCTCATCATTGTGAAAAAAAAGATACTTGAAATTCATTCTATTATTGGCTCAAGCTCATAAAACAATGATTCTAAGAACCTGGGAGCAGCAACTGGATATGATGTGCCCTTTGGGTACAACTGGATCTGTTTTTTTTTGGGTCTATATTAGAACACCGAACATTTAAAATGTCAAGTGTTCTAATATCGAAAATATCGAAGAAACAGAAAACCAAATTTTTTCCTAGGGAAAGAATTTGGTTGTCCATTTCTGTTGCTTCAGTATTTTCAGCGCTCTGGTGGAAAGTTACGGGTCGGGTTCAGGTAAGTGTGCGATTGTGTGGACGTGAGGGTTAGGGTGGGTTAGGTGAGTTAGAGTTAGGGCGTGGGTCAGGTAAGTGTTCGATTGTGTGGACATGAGGGTTAGGGCGGGGTAGGTGAGTTAGGGCGCAGGTGAGGTGACTGTGCGATAGTGACGGACCTTAGGGTTAGGGTTTGGGTTAAGGTAAGTTGATAATTAGTGGTGTATGTATAGTTTAGTGTAGGGTTAGGTGTAAGACTTTAGGTGTATATGTGTGGATTGCTGTTTGTTTGGTGTGCTTGTGTTGTGTGTATGTGTTTTGGAACAGCAAATTTTTTCCCTATGAAAAAATTTGCTGTTCTGAATGTTCGATGTTTAGTATTTTCGATTGGTAGGGTTCAATATTAGAACACTCGACATTTTGAATGTTCGGTGTTCTAATATAGGCCCCTTTTTTGGGGGGGGGTTAGATTTAGTTGGTCTTTAACTTACAGCATAAGTAAACTTGAAGCTCAAATGATCAAAATGACAGGGGGAAAGGGCTCCTGCTAAAATGAAAATGTTTATTTCAAGCTTACATGAAATGTATTCTAGTTGGTTAGGAATACACAGTACAGGATACATGTGCTTCAGTGACCTTCTTACACTGTTGGTGTACATGTCTGTAGGTGACTAGATGCACAGATTCATAACTACATATTGCAGTACCTGTCTGTTTGTTGGGTCATTACTTCTTGTATAATGAATTTGCGTTAAATGTCTGAATACGTAATTACATTTATATTAAATTAGCCTAAGGCTGAATTTGTAATCTGCACTTTTAAGATCTTTTGCAAGGATATGCAATTGCATACCTGATTTGTTTGTATTTGTCTAAATAAAAATGTGGCTACTGAACACATTTTATTTTTAATATGAAGTAAGAATGAGATATCCAAGCTGATCAGAGAAAATGGCAAAATAAACTCTTATCTGCTTTAAGCATCTGGTTTATGTTCTCAGACAGACTACATTATATTTCCAGTCCCTTTAATATGTTAATATTTGCTACATATCCATATAACTTTTGAATTATTATCCCTTATGAGATAATTATTTCATTTAAAAGGAATTAAGTGAGATCTAAAGACCCACTTGCTTTCTGTAGTCATTTCTGCACCTCTGAGGGAGCCCTTCAAAATCCTGGCTTTTTTAACCAACCTTAAAATAATTGCCATCTGGACCTTTTCACCTTCTTCTTCACCATGTTTGATCTCCCAACTCCAAATATATATAATTTTCCCACTTTCAATACTTCTCTTTCAGATATCTTATACCACTATAATCTGCCCTTTTTCTACAGCCTCCATATGTCCACATACTTTAAAACATGTACTATGTCTATTTTATCCACATGACATCTTCTACAATGATTTCCATTACATTTCATCCAATTTCTATTTGGATTAGTGTACTAAACTGTCCATGATGCATTACTAATTGTTGCTCTTAAACCTTTATTATCCATATTGTGGAATAACTATCCCTTGTTCCTATTCATTCTTCCTCTTTGCATGACTTATCCACTTGTATTCACCTATGTCTCAGTTTTGTAATTCCATCATCCTTCTTCTGGACCACATTTCCATTCATAAGACTTTTTCATTTATTTAGGCTGTTTTCATTTGCCTTTAAAATATTCGATTATTTACCTCATTCTTCCCTTAAACCTAACTAACTTGATGACACAAATTCTTCTACTATTTCTCTTCCTATAGTCTACTCTTTCATGATCCAATTCAATTCACTGATAACCATTTGTTTAACTCTGTTAACTACCTTTAAATACTACACCTCAATGATGCCTCTACTTTTCATTTCAAACAAATATGTTCGCTCTCCCAGAATTCCTGCAATTCCACAGTTCTTTTTCTCTTATCTCCCTTTCTCCTGTTCTGCCATATAGGGTAGTCTTCCTTTTTCTCTAATTTCCTAAAATAATTGTTACACTATCACTAATTGTTTATTTAATTACTTACTGTTTGTTGACTGGGCAAGTGGGCAGGTCGATTGACCCTCTTCAGCCATGATCTGAGCTGAATAGAACAGAGTGCAATAGACTGAAATAAGCATTGAATGTAATACACTGAAATGAACAGGTGAATAGAAAAAAAATTATACAAATGAGATAAACAGTTCAGTCAACAATAAATTTAGCAGTACATTACATAATGGAAGATAGAAATAATGTACAGTGCAAAGCATTAAACAATCAATCATTAAATCCAGAATGAAATGCATGATGTATACAGTATGTTCAGTTTGGTATGAAGTATTATATTCTGCTAAGGGCAGTATAGTGGCACAATGATAACATAGTTGTCTCACAGCGAGAGGTTCTCTGGTTCAATTATCAGTTGAGGTGCCTTCTGTGCAGGGTCTGCATGTCCTACTTGTGCTCACGTGAATTTCCTCTGGATGCTCTAGTTTTCTCCCACATTCCAAAGACATGCAGTAAGTGGATATGACACTCTAAATTGGCCACAGGTGTGAGTGTAAGTGCGAGAGTGTGGTTTGGAAGAACAGCCACTGCAGGGATAGCCACCCAGCACTGTGAACCTTGACTTTAAATTACTGTAACTGTTGACGTGACACCCTGACTCCATCTGAAAAATGGGAAAACGGGCTGTGGATGGATGGTTCTAGGTAGGCAGGTAGGTTATTGCTGTACAAAATTAGAGAGCCTCCAGCTGACCTTTGCCTGGTCTGGTATCACTGACATAATTGTAGGAGGTTAGAAAGTTTTGGGAGTTGGGGGAGTCAGTTTTTGACTCAGGATTCTGTGACTGCTAAAATGTCTGGCTTATGCTGGAAAATAAAAATAACTTATGTGGCCTAGCTTGTTTCTGAGGGTCTATATCAGTTCAACGAAACAGCACTTCATTGAATACAACAACCTCGAACTTTTAACCACAAAATCTAAAAACATCGAAAGCTCAGAACAGGGAATTTTTTCCCTGGGAAAAAATTCACTGTTCCGAGAAACACACACACAACACAAGCACACCAAAAAAACACAATCCACACACATACACTTAAAATCCTACATCTAACCCTACACTAAACTGTACATACAGTACTATCTGTCCAATATCCTTAACCCAAACCCTAACCCTAAGGTCGGTCACTATCATACACTCACCTCACCTGAAGCCCTAACCCTAATTCACATACCCCGCCCTAACCCTAAAGTCTATCACTATCGCACACTCACCTCACCCGTGCCTTAACCCTAACTTACATACCCCGCCCTAACCCAAAAGTCTGTCACTATCGCACACTCACCTCACCCGCGCCCTAACCCTAACTCACATAACTTGCCCTAACCCTAACGTCCACACGATTGCACAATTACCTGAACCCAACCCGTAACTTTCCACCACAGTGCTGAAAATAGCGAAGCCACAGAAATGGACAACCAAATTCTTTCCCTAGGAAAAAAATTGGTTATCTGCAGCTTCGCTGTTTTCAGTGTTCACTGTTTTTAGTTCGATATTAGACCATTTGAAGTATTAACACTTCGATGATCTAATATAGACCCGTTTCTGATGCTATGTGCGGTGAGGGGGGCACATGCCAGTGTAGGAAAAGAGTAGTTCCGATGCTGAGGAAAGGATTGTCTGAAGGAGGTCTGCAGTGTTTTATGACAGAGAGAAAAATGCAAGTCTTAATAATATTATAAAAGAGTGATCCTGGCAGTGGTGACCTGGGGAATATGTTGGTCTGTTTACAGGGGGGTTGTGGTAGTAATTTGTTGGTGAGGAAGTTATGGAATTTGGTACATACTGATATGATGGTACAAATCTAAAACAACATAATATATATCCTTTGAGCATTGTAGAATAAATGCAGTGACAGTAAGGGTAGACTGTATTCAAGTTTAGTTAATAGTGTATTTTTAGCTATTGCAGTCTTGGCTGTTGTAGATAAGATATGAGAAATCCTATAAAAAATATTTAGTTGAGAAAGTATATCATCAGGACAGGCTATGAAAGTGAGAGATTGGTCAAAGTTTAAGCCTAAGTATTTGCATTCTGGTATATTATGGATAATAATAACCATAGTGTCTTAAAAAACTTGAATGGTAAGACATTTCCTTTTTAGAGGATAGGAAAGCACATTACATTTATTTTTCTTGGACTGAGAAGCAGTTTGTAATTGGTTGTTAGTGGCTGCCGTTAGTCCTAGTTTACAGAAGCATGTCTGTAGTTGTGCTTGTAGGTCTATATGTGATTTATTAGCTTCCAGAAGTAAAACATCATCATCACTGAGTGTGATATTAAGAGCTGGTAAGTGATCTGTTATATCACTGATGAACAACGAGAACAGAAGAATTCCAAAAACCGATCCTTGGATACTCAAATATTGAATATACATTTTTCAGAGTATTGGTTCTCTGCATACATTTGAAAGGGTCTTTTAGTAAGACCTTAAGTAGCATCTTGCCCTCACCAAGAATGATGCCACAGTATAAAGACAAAATGATCAGTTTCAACAATTGACTAAAGTATTGGTGTCATTCAAAGGGGATCTAGTGTCTGTCAGCCTGGGATGACATGCTCGACAAGCCACGTTGCTTCGCTAGGGACGGCTTGCACCTGTCACCCTTAGGCTTTCGTATACTGGCCAAGGCTGTTGCCAACCCCATAGTGCCTTTTTTAGGCAAGGCTCAAAGGACAAACCCACCTCCATAGACAACCCAAGGATAAAAAAACTAAAGGTAATGCTACTCAATGCCAGAAGTCTAAACCTCAAGATGCACGCACTTGAGGCTCTCCTCAGTATGGAGAAAATCGATGTCTGTGCAGTAACAGAAACCTGGTTCAAGGCTCCTGAGAGCACCCCAGCACTACCAGGTTATAACTCATACCATGCATTTCGGCCCCAAAACTTGGACCAAAGCACAAAAGGAGGGGGAGTATCTATATTCATCAAAGATACCTACACCTCCAGGTTAGTGGCACTGCACAAAGCATCGGAAACCATCCATGTGCAACTAAGTGGGCAAAACTGCCTTTCAGTTTGTAGCCTGCTACAGAACACCCTCCCTATTACAGGAACCCCACTTGGCATTCCTGAGAACACTGAAGAATATGAAGGTCTCTACAAACACTATGTTATTGGGTGACTTCAATTACCCAAACATTGACTGGGAAAACTACTCAAGCCCAAACACCCTCGCCCAACGGTTCCTTGAATTTATAAACTCTAACACGATGGAACAACTGGTCACCACTCCCACAAGAGGGAACAACATATTGGACCTGGTCATCGCCAACATGGGGACTCTATGTTCCACACCAGAGGTAAACCCCTCATTGGTAAGATCAGACCATAAACAAATTTCCCTGGACATCCATATCCTGTCCCCACCCCCAGCCAAGGAAATCACTGTAGAGAATTTCTCAAAAGCCAACTTTGCACTTCTCAAGACTGAGGTGGAATCCTTCAAAGCCCCCGGGCCAGAGGATAATACAGCCCAATCTGCAGAATCCTTTACAAATGCATTCTATGAGCACCTGCAGGAATGCATGGATCGTGCTATCCCAAATAAAACCAAGACTCACTCCTCCAAAAACAGGAGACCAGTCTGGTGGACCCCGGCCATAAATAAGCTATACAACAGAAGGATGAAGCTACTACATGACAGAGCAAAATCCCAAAAAGGGAAGGCATCTCTGATCAGTATTAGCAAGAAACTTCGATCCCTCATAAAATCATCAAAGGCCAGTTTTGAAAGAAAAATTGCCCTAGGCACTAAAGATAATCACAAGGCCTTCTTTAGTTATGTCAGGAACATGGGTGGAAACTCCCAGATATGCTCTGAATTGTTGCATAACGGTACAAAATATACTGAACCTACAGACATAGCCAACATCCTGGCAGACAGATTCAGCGCAAACTTCTCCCCCCCTTCCCCCCAAAGGAGCAAATGCCTATCCCAACTGAATGTAACCTCCCTGACATCACAGATGAACAGGTGAAAGCTGCCCTCCCCAAAGCAAAAAACACAGCATCTATGGGACCAGACGGTGTCCCAGGCTGTGTCTTACATGAGCTCCAAGAAGAACTGAACCCTCACATTAAGTCACTGTTCAAACTTAGCCTTACTACAGGATATGTACCCAAAGAATGGCGTACAGCTACAGTGGTCCCACTCCACAAAGGTGGTGCCACAACGGACCCCGGGAACTATCGCCCCATAAGCCTGACTAGTCTGGTCTGTAAAGCTATGGAGCGTATTATCATGGAACTCATAAACAAAGACATTGGGAGCCTCCAGACACTGGACCCTACCCAATTCGGCTTTGTTAAGGGCAGATCTTGCCTCTTAAACCTAGTTGATTTCTTTGAAACAGTTACCAAAGCCATAGATGAGGGCAAGGTAGTCCACACAGCCTACCTGGACCTCGCAAAATCCTTCGACACAATACCCCACTCGGGCATCATAAATAAGCTTACCAGCTTAAATATCAACCCCTATATCACAAGATGGGTTGCAAACTGGCTCAGAGATAGAACCCACATGGTCAGAATAGCAGGTGCCATGTCCGAATCCAAACCAGTTACAAGTGCCGTCCCACAGGGCTCAGTTCTGGGACGTCTCTTGTTGGGTATATACTTCTCTGAGGTTCAGGCTAACACGGGGGGATTATGGCTGACAAAGTTCGCAGATGACTGCAAACTGGGGGCCATAATCGAATCTCCAGCTGACACAAGCATCCTCCAAAAGGGTCTCACAGAGACGGATGCTTGGTGCCAGAGCCACGGCCTCAAGCTAAATGCTAAAAAGTGCATAGTCATTCCCTTTGGGAAAAACAAGGTGCCTACAAATTACCACATAGGTGGTAATCCATTAAGTACGGAAGAAGTAATTAGAGATTTGGGGACCAACGTAGATAGTAATCTCTCCTTTGATAATCACGTTGCCAAAGTGGTTAGAAAGACCTTCTATATAGCCCACCTTATCACAAAAGGGTTCGCATCTAGATCAAGAGAGGTCATTGTGCCCCTCTACTCATCACTCATCAGGCCCATAATTGAATACAATGCCCTTTTTGGGATGTACCTTACCTGACACCTGCAGCAACTGGAGAGACCCCAAAGTACCTCACCAAGAGGATCATGGGCTACAAACAGATGTCCTATGCAGCTCGACTAAAGAAACTCCAGCTCTACTCAGTTGCTTACCGCCTACTCAGAGGCTATCTATGCCTGACGTACAAAGCCATGTCAAACCCAGAATTAATGGACATGCTCCACCTCAAAAAATCCAAGTCCCTTAGAGCTACATGCTCCAGGGACCTAAACCTCAGCACAAAAATAAATAGGACATGCTGGAGGGACAGATTCATTTCCCAGAGGCTCCCCTCACTCTGGAATAGAATCCCAATTCATGTTAGACATAGCCCCTCGCTGACCCTCTTCAAGCGAAATCTGGACTCGTGGATGGGAAATCGCAAATTCACCCCTGGGATCTCTTCTGTGCCCCTGCTAGACAGAGGCACAGTAAACTAATCTTAAAAGGGTACCTTCTGTGACCTACTTTATAGAGGCACAGTAGGTTAATCTAATAGGGAGGCGGAAGCCAAATACACTCTGGCTAGGCTTATAAATGCTCTAGGGCAGATAGCCAAGTATCTACCTATGAACCTATGAACCTATAAGATAATTTTTAAAACACATAATGGTGCTTTCACCAAAGTTATATCTTTTGAAATTTTGCTATAGTATAGAATGTCTGATATTCTCAAAGATATGAGTTATATCAACAAAGATTCCTGCCATAATAATACATATGTGAGTTTGCCATCATATTACTATGAATGTTACTGGCTACAAATAAAAAAAAATAAAAAAATAAAAATAAATAAAAACACACTGCAGTAGAGGTGCTAAAGGGATTATAGATTCTATGTTGGTGATCTGAAAGTAAGCCATAGGTATTAATATGTTGAAGTAATTGCAAATGTAGTATTATTTCAAAAGTGTTTGTAATAGGGCAGAGAACTGAGATGGACCAAAAGACTTTAACATTTTTTTGAGAGGGGTCCTTAGGTAGGGGAATAATAATAGAATTATTGAATTAATGTGGTACAATACCTGGTGTAATTGAGAGATTAAAAATGTGGGTGAGTGGTTTGGCAATGAAGTCATCTGCTTTACTCAGAAAGATGGGATTTAGCATACTTAATTTAGCTGAAGTGGTGATTAGGTTTTGTAAAATTTTTTTGTCCGGTTGGTAGTGATGTTATAGAAGAAGAAGAAAGTTTTTGCACACCCAGCATAGGGCAAAACTGAGTAAAGGAATCCCTATCTACATCTAGTGATGTTGAGACGGGGATGTAAAAATGATCTGTTATAGTCAGAACTGAAGACTTAAGGCAGGATTAGTATTCTTAGCAAAGTCTGAGCTGTTATTAGCTAGGAAGACTGTAGTAAAAGCAGAGGGGTTAGTGATGGATCCTGTAAGATGGATCCTGTAACCTCACGGAGGTTGCCCCACATTTAGAACAAGCTTCCTATTCATGTTAAACAAAGCCCCTCATTGGCCCTATTTAAGTGTAGTTTGGATGACTGGATGAGTAACTGGAAATTCACCCCAGGGGTTCCACCTGTGCCCCTCTTGGGCAGGGGCAGTAGGTGCTGATTTTAGTGTTTGCTTGAACAAGACACCCTTGGCAACACTTGTTGAACTTGGCTAGGCTTGTAAGACCCCTGGCCCATTAGCCTATTAACCTCCTATGATCCTATGTTTTATTTCTGTTTTGTTGCAAATATTATGCATTAGCTGAATTTCTTGCTATTTTAGCAGTTGTTCTTGGAGAAAAATAAGTTTAGTGAAGTTGGTTGTTTGGTTGACTTTTCCAGTAGTCACTTTCCTTCACCATTGTTAAGAGGTCTGACTATACCCAGAAGCCTTCTTTGGATATTGGGAATCGTGAACTTTTATATCTAACAGGATAGAGGTGAATAAGACAATGACTGCTTTTGGGTGTGCAATATTGTAGAGAGGAGTCCCATCTAATGATGTCTGTGTTATAATCAGGGTTTGGTGCTTATGTTTTGGGAATGGTCTGCCTACATGTAAGTATATTTGGATTAAAAACTGTCTCTTTGAAGCATGTGTAGGTGGGTATGACCATGTTAATGTAAAAACTAAGATTTACTTGTTTTTGCTGTTGTGGTATCATAGTTTGCATGTAGGTTGCATTTATACCTTCCTTACCTGTATGAGTAAGCTAGATGAAGCTGTTAATAAGAGTTGCTGTCATACATAAAGTGAAAAGGAGTCTAATATGTAATGTTTAATACTTAGAGAAGGGGCTTAATACTAGGTAAATTATTATCATCAAGAGTAGTCCGCAAAGAAAAAAAGAAGAGACGTAAGGCTGAGAACTGAGTTATAAAAGGGAGGCTGCAAAAATGTCTGAGCAATAGTGGTTTAACTTAAGGTTGAGAACAAAGAACATTTTTGCAGGAAAGCAGGTGAAAATATTAGTGACAATAAATGAAATGTGACTTTCTTGTACAACTTTGTGATTTGGATCTTAGAAATATGCTCTGTTATGGTAAAGAATTTTTTTGGCAAGTTAAAAGAATGGTAAATTTATGCTGCTAGTGTAATTTTTTTAATATAAATATATTTATAATGAATTTTACCTAGTACATAGTAGCATAAAGTATACAAGGTCAATAAAAAAGTAAGGTGGCATATTTTGTCATTCACTACATTCCTGACTGATACATAAATTATAGAACACTACTTACCATTACTTAAACCTGGATGGAAGAGTCCCACAAGTAAAACAATCTTCTGTCTTCTCTATTTCTTTAATAATAAGTCTTGTACTTATGATTGTGGTTACTCTGAAACGAGGGTTACCCTACCAATACAATTAAATGAGTAAAAAACAGTGTCATGCTTCAAAGTGGATTTATAAAGGACTCTGTCTTCTCATACGTCAAATATCACTAAAATGAGCTGAAATCTGCTCTTTAATTGTGTGTGGACTGACCAAAATAGAAACCACAGCACGTGCACAGTGCTGAGTAAACAATGTGTCTATGTCACAAAAAGCTACACTTATAATCCTAAAGGTGCCTCCAGAATTTTTCTGCTAAAAAGGGAGTATTAAGGTTATAAGGACAAAAAATGCCTTTTCAACAAGGAAAAAAACCCAACATAATCTTAGACTCCTTGGTTTTATGTCTCTCTCTCTCTCTCTATATTTATATATATAGACACACACACACACACACACACACACACACACACACACACACACACACACACACACACACACACAAACACACGCACACCACACACACACACACACACACACACACACACACACAGATGCAGACACACATGCACATGCAACTATATATATATATATATATAATATATATATATATATATATATATATATATATATATATATATATATATATATATATATATATATATATATATATATATAT